>NC_056745.1:1264742055-1264802055 GCF_019279795.1 Protopterus annectens
ATATAAAATAAAGCATGAAAACAAAGGAAATGAAAGTAATCAAGAAGCAGAGAAGTAAAACAATTTCATCAGGGTCTCTTGTCCCAACTCCACCCCAAGTTATATTACCAACTCTTCTGGTGTACAACCATGGTAAATCAGCAACTGCACAAAATGGACCATTCCTTTACAGCCCAGGCAGTGTCAATGATACTCTCAGATCTATACTTTAGTACATAAGATCTTCAAAAATAAACATCCTTTGATCATGCTCCTGTGCTCCACAGCATTTTATAATAATTGTCTTAAAACAGCATGCTTATATCACAAGTACTGAAATTAGGTAAGATTAAAGTATCTATGCAACTAACATGCATAACAAGCTTAACACATTGTATTTGTACAAACCCATGCAAACTATCTGATGCCCTGTTCTAAAGATACATTTTTCAACTGCAACAGACACCTGAAATGAATGGGCAGCAATAATTCAAGCAGATGAAAAATGGTATATGTACAGGCCTCAGTTATATAGAAAACTAAATATATAGTTTAAGATTAGAGAACTTGAGTCATAACACATAGCTTTAGCAGTCTCCCCAAACAGAAGACTGCTAAAGCTCATTCCAAAAACCTACAACACAAGATATTTCATTTCATTTATATATATATATATATATATATATATATATATATAGGTTCACTACACATTACTGAAAACCCACAATACCGATGCCCATAAACCCGAGACCAAATACCCGAAAGACTACAAGACCGACGGACCACAAGCGCGAAATTCAAAATCGTGAACGTTACATACAGTACACACATACACAGACAGACAGCTTACCCTACAATCAAACGAATAAACTTACACTATATTTAAGGAGGGAGGCAAGCCCCCCTGCACCCCCACACCCCCACTTTAATATTCTAACTCCGAGATCGCACAAACACACACACAAGACAAACTCACACCCACACATTACAGTCCCTCACACACACACCACAGTCACAACACACACTAAAGCCCCTCACAAACACACACACACATACTTACCTGAACCACAACACCAGAAGCGCTAACTCAAAATCTCCGAACACCGGGATTATGAAATTCGCGCTTCTGGTCTTGCAATCATCTGGTATTTCGGTGTTCTGGTCTTGGGATTCCGAGCGTCGGTAATATGGGCGTTCGGTCTTCCGTAGTGGACCTACACATATATATATATATATATATATATATATATATATATATAGTATTAAACAGCAACATGTAGAAACATTAATGCAAACATTAATACAAATTACATTGATGCCAGCATATCGACGATATAGTTTTCTGAATAAAAACTTGCCAAAACTACATAGATTGCAGAAGGAAAGCAAATGTTCTCCATTTGTAATGGGTGAGCAAAAACAAAAATCAACAACTAACTAGGAGACACGCTTTACCTGCATAGTGGTACTGTTAGGAAAAGGTTTGTTAGTAACTTTATGTGTAGGATTGGGGTTAGTGGCAGGCACAGGGCTAGTGTTAGCATATGAGTAAAACCCTTTATACTCAGCAATCCACACACAGAATACAAAAGCTGTCCCTTTTCCTAGCTGTTATTCTAATCCTAACCTACAAACACACACACACACACACACACACACACACACACACACACACACACACCTTAATGCCAAAACTTTCAGTGTATCCAAAAGTTTTGGCATTACCATACAGTCCCATTTATTGTGACCACATGTACATCTCCTCAGTTTAAGAAACACTCACCATTGTTCCTTTGTTTAAAACCTGCAGTCAGCAATTATGTTTGACAAATTCTTACACTAGAAGTACCTCTGAGCAACCTGTGTGTCAAGGTGTGCCATTACCACATATATAGACAGCTAGACAGATGATACAGATAGATGTAGATGCATAAAACTAGATGTGTGTGTGTGTGTGTGTGTGTGTGTGTGTGTGTGTGTGTGTGTGTGTGTGTGTGTGTGTGTGTGTGTGTGTGTGCGCGTGTGTGCGTGTGTGCGTGTGTGTGTGTGTGTGTGTGTGTGTGTGTGTGTGTGTGTGTGTGTGTGTGTGTGTGTGTGTGTGTGTGTGTGTGTGTGTGTATTCCAAGAGAAAATAGCTAAGTTAAAACTGTACAGAATACCTGCTTCATGGGAAATGTTTGTACAAGAGGTAGTCCTTAAGGAGGGGTGAAAGTTATAGAGCAGGAGTGGAGTCAGTGTCCAAGCCTGAGATTGGACATTTAGGTACTTTAATGATTTTTGGAGGCTGCACAACATTTCAAAATTTGACAGCTACCCAATGCCTAAGGTAGGTTAACTCAAAGGAAGGCTGGGGAAGACAACATTCTTAACTACAGTGGGTGTAACAAAGGAGTGCTAGCAAATCCCTCTAACAGCTGAAGCCAGGAAAAAGGCAGTCTTTTCAATCCCAATGGTCTTGTTCCAGTGTGCTGTCCTTCCTTTTGGGCTATGTCTTCCATGTGATTTTTCAAAGATTAACGGACAAGATCTTATTACCCCATGCCAAATATGCTGCTTATATAGACAATGTTACAATATATTCTGTGGATTGGAACTTTGATCTAGTTAAGCTACAGGCTGTGTTAGACTCTGTGAAACAAGCCAGGTTGACAGTTATGCCTCTAATTGCAAGTTAGGCAGGAGAACAGGAGAATGGTAAATTGTTTAGGACATCTAATGGGAAGTGAGACTGTCAGGCCTTAGAAAGAAAAGCTAAAAGTAGTGAAAACTGGTCTTTTGCAGGCATTAAGAATCAAGTGAGGACATAACTAGGATTTGTTAGGTACCTTCAAAAAAATGTACCCATTTTGAATCTATGGCTTTAATTTTTACAGATTTGCCAAAGGAGAAGATGCCTCATAAAATAAAATGGACACCAGAAGCAGATCATCATTACTCCCCTTTTTCTCATTTCCAACATGGGGTCAGGGTGTCTTATCAACTGCCAACATCTTTTCTGATTCACTGCCAATCACCTACCTTTTTCAACAGCCATGCCTGACTTACCCAGGTCTTCTGTAGCTCAATCCATCTCTTTGCTAGATGCCCTCACTTTTTGCTTTCTTCTTGTTTGTCCCAAATCTTCTTCACCAGATCTTCAGCTTTCCTGCACATGTATCTGAACCACCATAATATGTTTTCTTTGACTTTCTTGGCAGTTGGATCTACATGGGCTTCTGCTCTGATGTCCTCAATTCTTTGCCTGTTTCACAGTGTGCATCCTACCACCCATCTCAGGCACTTATTTATTTAGGACCATAGGATCATAGCAAGGTACTAGGCTACTGGACCTCAGGCCCTTATAAGCCTAGCCAATAAAATTAGCCCATGTTCTCACAAGTCAGCAACCAATGCCCCTGTCCAGCAGGGACACAGGTGTATTCCCAGGGGTGTATTTTCTATTTCCCATCCAGTCATCCAGGTTCCTCTTAAAGAGGGATAATGAAGTGCTCTGCTTGACGTGGAGATGGAGTCTATTCCACAGATGGTGGAGTCTCTGGGAGACAAATCTGTTCCACCAGCAAGTCCTATTGATGTCACAGACCAAGTTGAGGTTTTATGTGTGGGTCATGCAAGTGGAGTTTGGCTTGGACATGCAGGAATTTCATTAAGGTGGGGTCAGAGATTGCTCTGTGTGCCAGACATAGATCACCTCTGAGGAGTCATTATGAGATGGAGTAGAGGGACAGACCTTTTAGCCTATCCATGTAGGATAGATTTTTGAAGCCCTGGATTCGTCAGGAAACTCCGTGGTCTCTCCAGCTGATGCATGTGCTTCATGAGGTACATGCCAAAAGGGGCATTATACTCAATGATGGGCCGGATAAAGGAGGAATACAGGGTAGTTATGACTTCCTTGTTCCGGGAAGAAATACCCTTACAAATGAGGTGAGCCATGTAGAAAGCTCTCCATACAATGGAGGCAACAAGATGGTTAAAAGTTAGGGTGCTGTCAACTTGGGTGCCTAGGAACCTCACAACTGCTTGTGTGCTTAGGACATTGTAATTAATGTGATAATTTCTGACAATGTCACTCTCCCCAATGAGGATGATGATGCCTTTTTTTTGGTATTTAGTTTGAGGCCGTGTTTCTGGCACCAGTCATTTGTCTGGGTGAGACCCTCTTGTAGTATGTCTACATCACTAGGGGAGTTGATGACAATGCCCAGATTGCAATCATCAGCAAACCTGGTCAGCCATAAACCTCTGATTTTGGCTTGTACCTCGGAGAAGTATATCCCAAACAGCAGGATCCCCAAGACTGATCCCTGGGGTACGCTGCTATTATGGATCTACTACTTGAGGTAGCTTCCCCTCTTTTGACTGAATGAGTTCTGTCAGTGATCCAGTTAGCTACCCATTTGGTCACATATGGATTTACTTCAAGCTGAGATACTTTATTTATTATGCCCAAGTGGGGAATAGTGTTGAAGGCCTTGTCCAGGTCAAGGTGGGTGGTGTGCACGGTCTTCTCCTTGTCCATGGCTTTGGTGACTGACTCAGAGAAGTCTACCAAATTTAACAGGCATGCTCTCCCCTTAGCAAAACCAAACTGTGTGGGATCAAGCATTTGGAGGTTGCCGATGTCCTTGTTAATGTGGTTCATGATAATGCATTCCATGGCCTTCCAAATTAGGCTAGTTAGGCTGGGTCTATAATTGCCTGCATTGGTGGATGATGCACCTTTGTGCAGAGGGATAACAGCGGCCATCCTCCACTCAGCTGGGACAAAACTGGTACTCAGGCTTAGGTTGAATAGAATGCCTAATGGTGGTGTGAGTTCCTGCCTGAGTTGATGCAGTATGCAGCCAGGGATGTTATTGGATCTCATGGAAGCTGTGTTTTTAGCCTTCGAAAGGGTGATAATTACTTGTTCCCTAGAGATAAGGGATGGAGGGCAGGTGCTGGGGATATCCTGGATTACTGAAAGGGGACAGAGGGCTGAAGTTTTCACTGAGTCTGTCTGCCAGCAGGCTGGCTATATCCATGTTTTTTGTGTACATGGTGTCCTTGACCATCAGTTCTGACCAGATTTGGGTGTTCCCCTTAGACTGTGGATGTATGTGAAGAAGGTCTCATGATTGTCTTTAGTAGATGTGGCCAATTTGGACTCAAAGTTAGCTTTGGAAGACTTCACTAATACCCTTATTTGCCTGTTGTTTATGCCAAGGAGAGTGGCACCTGTTTCTTCTTGGTCCAGGACATCAATTTTTTCCTTTTGTTGTAGAGCTTATTTATAGCCAATGTCCACCAAACAGGTTTACTCTTCCTTGAGGAGGAGGATTTTGTCCTGTCAGGTATTGGTGAATCCATGCATTTATATAAATGGTTGTATAGTACTTTGGTGTAGGTTTGAACATTAGTGCCAGTTCCTACTGTTGGGGGGGGGGGCTGTGAAGCTATTTAGACCTTCCCTCAGAAGGTTATAATCAGCTTTGTTTGGAGAAGTTTTTTTTGTTTAACCCTAGCTCGGGGGGGGGGGGGGGCATGGGAGATTGTGACTTCAAAGGTGACTACTTTGTGGTCTGATCTTATCAGGGATGATGACACTGCAGGGGTGCTGCAGTGGTTTCCTATGTTGGTTATTACCAAGTCCAAGATGTTGTCACCTCTTGTGGGAGTGTCAACCAGCTGGTCCAAGGAACTGGCATTCAAGCAGTCTTTGAGCATTTGTGTCCCGGCTCAAGCAGTTCTTCCAATCAATGGCTGGGCAGTATAATTTCCCAGGATCAGGGCATAGGGTTGAATCTTAATAGATTTGAGGAGGTGCAGATAGGCAGCATGGACAGCCTGGGTCAATGTTTGGGGCCTGTAGCTAACTATGATTTGAATAGGGGTCTTATCAACCATTAACTGCACCTGGAGCGTCTCCTGTGCTTCATACTGTTTGACCAGTCTGGAGGTGTGTATATCTTTAATATATATTGAAACACCATCTCCTCTGGCTTTGCTGCCCTCAGTTTGGTGTCTGTACGTATGACAGGATGAGTAACCAGGTAAGGCTTGGGTGATCTCAGCAGCTTTGAACCAGGTTTCTGTGACTGCATAAATGTCAGCATCTTCTGGGGTTAAGAATGCTTGCAATGAGTGCAGTTTCATTTTGAGACTCCTAGCATTCAGCAGCATGACCTTTAAATTGTGTTTAGATGAGATTCTCATGTTGGTAGTTTTGACCTCAAGACGTTGCCTAAAAAGGGCACTATGGTTGAGGCAACAGTCTTTTCCAGGAGCCTAAAGCCCAAGGGAGACAGATGCTGGCCATCTCTGGCAAATCATTATGGTCTGTTAATCATATTTTCCCAGGCCGACAGGTACTGGATCCCCTTAGAATGACACCAGAAACTAAGCCAATTGTTAAAGTCAATAATTTTTTGTTTGTATTGAGGCATCATTCTGGGTGATGGTAGAATTCTGCTTAAGGCTTGCGACATACCTGCCTGGAACACATTTTCAGTAAGCTCGATCATGTCTCTCTTCATATAGTCCATAGAGGTACATCTCAAGTCATTCACGCCAACATGTACTATGACAGAGTCATAGCAGTACTTGTTGAGGGATTTGAGTGCATGGGTGATGTGACGGATTCTGGCACCTGACAAAAGATTTACCGTGACTTTCTCCTTATCCAGTCTGGTGAGGGACACATCTGTGTGTCTCATAATGGAGTCTCCTACGATTAATATATTTGGTTTATGGTTAAGTCTTGATGGCTGTGAGACACAGGCATGTGGACTATGTGTGGTGTGTGGTAGGTTGTGGAGTTTGCATGTGTTTTTGTCTCAGAGGTCTGTTTTGTTTAGGTATGTTTTTGTTAAGAACATCCGCATATGTGGGTGTGCACTGTGTTGGTGTGGGTAATGCTTGAGGTGTGGTGTTTGTACAGCCAGCCTTCTCAGTGCCAGATATACTGGCTTGTGAGGGAGAGAGCATAGACTCCAGGTTTTTAATGTAATTACATCTCTCACAAATTGTGTTCCTAGGTGGTAGTAAGAGAGGGTTGTCCATGTATATGAGACAGTTGCTACATTGTCTCAGGATTCCCATATCAACCAGATTGGCAGGAGAAACTGTAGGAAACTGTCCATCCATATTTGTCAGAATCAGTGAGTGGGAATGAGCTAAGGGGGGGGAGCTAAGTTGGAAAGATCTGAGATGGGTACTAGTAGCTTGTGTTTGTACAGAGGTTGTAAAGAAGCTTCACTACCTCAGGATCGAGAGAGTGCTAGTAAGGGAAAATTTGAAGCTGGAATATCTTGCAATGGGTTAAATCAGCACAGCAGTGGTGCACAACGCAAAAACAAGTTCAGACCCATGCAGACACAGGGCTTAATCCCAGAAAAGATGGAAGAATCTAGAAGCTCAGATTACTAACCAATCCTGCTAGCCTCTGCACTTTCAACCAATCGCTCATGCTAGAGAAGGTCAAGAAGCACTGTTACTCTCACTAACAGAGAAGGCAGGCTCCTACCAGAACAGTTAGTGTGTGTGTGTGTGTGTGTGTGTGTGTGTGTGTGTGTGTGTGTGTGTGTGTGTGTGTGTGTGTGTAATTTGAAAGTAAGACATAACATATACAGAACAAGATGGTTTCCAGGAAACTCAGCAAGCAAAACAACCAGGTCTGGAGGCAGCAAACCTGTATCCAGACTATGCTACTTGACGAGAACACAGAAAAGTCCCAGAAAATGCAGAGGATAGAACAGACAGAACACTCACAAAGAGGAAATACAACTCTCAGTATGAAAATACAGTTTACAGTTAAATAAATCAGTAGAAATGCAGTTACAGTAATGAAACACTACTTAGCGATGAAAATACAGTTAAAACAGTGTAAAACAGCAGAAAAATACATTGCAACAGTAAAAAATGTTTTACAGCAGTGCAAAATGTAGTAGATTGCCTGTATAGCACAACAGTTTACTATGACACCCAAATGGCAGGCAGTCGAATGGCCAATGTGCAAAATCACTGTTTCCATGGGGCAGGAAATCAAACCAGAAGTGGTCGACCAAGGTTCGTCGAGTTGCATGGTGTACTCGACCTTTTGGCAAGCAACGTGCCGAGACTGTGGAGGGAGGTCACGCTTCAATGAGGAACAGGGAAGTAGCCCATTTCCTCACTGTAGTCTGATCTCGGAATTGGTATATTTAATGTGCAGGGGTGTAGAGGGGGTGCAGCTCCCCACATGGGGGTCCAGGGTGGCCAGAAAAATAGTAGTGGTAAGCTAACTACCATGGCTGGAAGAGGGGAATGTTAAAAATATCAAATGCACTTTCTTGTGCAAACCATTTTCGACATTCTGCTCTTCCACATTTACGAAAATCAACTTTATTTTTCAGTGTTTCCATCATTCGAACTTACCCCATTCAACCATGCCATAGTAAACCAGCACAACTATATTTGCATTTGTTGCCAGGATAGTCTGACTGTGGAGGCCTGGGGATAAAAGTTACAGACTAGTTACAAGTTAGACAAATAATATACAGGTATTTAAAACAATATGTTACAGAAGCATATAAACATACAAGGAATTTAGTAAAGTATATATAGCAGCTAAGAATTGTTTACAAGCTTGACGTTTAGGTACACTTCAAGCTTTCCTTCTTACTCTTTCTTGGGGGGGGCTCTTCTTCATCATTGTGCCTGGGGCAGTACAACTTCTGTGGAGTTTTCTTCATTCAGAAACTTCTGGAAGTACTCCTTCCCTCTGCCTTTGATGTTCTCTGGACTGTTGAGTAGGATGTTGCTTGTATACTTTATGAGGGTCTGACAACTAAACCACCATACACCGTACTTATTTATAAGATACGCTGAAAGAGGCAATCCCATATAAGAAAATGAATGGAGAGAGAGAGAGAGATAAGGCTGTCAATCTGTCATAATAACTAAACTCTTTGAGCCACTGATCTTTTTACTTAGGTATCTCTGAGGTCTCACATATTGAATGATCTGTTTATAAATGCCAACAGGTACATTATGTTCAATAATGGGTTTGATGAGACATGCGTTAGGGGGAATTAAGATGTCTTTGGACATGCCTTTTGAAATTAATCAGATACAAAGCTTATCTAATTTCCAAGGGCATCTCCTCTAGATCCAACAAGTCTCAGTTCCCCTTTATAGTCTAAACTTCTTTCCAAAGAGATATATATGAAAATGCAATCCTCGCGTGTGGTCATCTAACATTTCCCTGTTGCGACATTAACTGTACTTGACACTCTGAAATCTCATGTGGAAATGCATTGACACAATTTTAACATGTACATGACAAATGTGTTACTGGACACTGGATAGTATGGAGACCTCAGCACAACGATGCCTACAGCAACAATGCTGTACAGTGCATAGCCATATGCACAATGGATATGCAGATCAGGATATATTCGGCACACGTGTGCTGTCGAGGCTGGTGCATGGCCCATTGGGATTTCATTGAGTTAGTTATAGTTGACATGGCCATGGTAAAGTGTCAGGTGACCATGGTAAAGTGTCAGGTGACTGCACATCATGAACATATCGGTAGTGCTTCTTTTTCTGTTTTGGTATCTCTGCACAGGATAACTGCACATTGTTACACCAGCTACAGAGTTTGTAGTGGGTTGGCAAGTTTTCTGTAGTCTGCAGCAGATTTCATTACAAAGTAACCAAAATGCACAACAATCAGTTACCATACCTCTTAACCTTTCAGTGCAAGAAATCTGGACAATGCCAAAAATAATTGGGGGGGACAAAGGCCCAAAAATAAGGAGAGATAAAAAAGCAGTGTAAGAAAGTTCTCTGTGTGGAAGTTTTTCATTTCCTGTATGTCTAGTTAATCACTATATAAAAAAGAAGTAAAATAAGAAAAAGGTAGTAGAAGTAGCAAACTTAAAAACATCCTAAATCAAAAAATAAAAACTTGTTTTGAAATATTATTAATATTATACAGAACTATTAACTCTATTAGGTATTGGGACTTAATTCAAGCAGAGTAGATAATCTGTTTCCAGTTGAAAATGCTTTATTAAGCACACAGGCAAACAATCCAAACAAAACAAAAAATAAACAGAATAATAGTTTAATCACAAACTTTCTGACTAATATACCTGTTATCAAGTATGGGAGTGATTTGTTTTGTTGTAAAACAAAGTGTATTGGTATATATGTTAACAAGTTAAAATCCCTTCCCCCATCCTTATCAGTGTGATATTTGAGCTGGCACTGCCCTAATTATTGAATATCCTAATAATTTAAACCTTATGCATTTTAAATAAAATTAATAAAATTAATAATGATGTGATACTTCTTATTAAACAGATTATTAAACCAAGTCTGTGAATTTATCAAAGACATTATAATACATGGTTGGAAATATTTAAACATTAGACCATTTATTAATAAAAAAAATATATATTAGTTTAAACTGAATATTAGTTATTCAGGCAGACAATAAATCATTTGGAATAATTTGCAACATCTATGAAGATGAAGATGCAGTAAAGTGATCGTTCTATAGCAAACAACTGTATAATTAGAAATACTGTCCTTATAAACGTAAAATGTTGCTAGAATAACACATTTTTCATAATTATATATTTTCTGAAGCATACGAAGTCTGAAACTCAAATGTCTGTCATTATTTAGTATTACTTAGTGACTTCAATCCTCAAAGATTTGCCAGAAAACCATACATTTTTTCAGTAACAGATCAAAACTGTGAGGCAAAAATTTGGACATTCTGTGAAAATCTGGACAGTTGAGAGGTATGTCAGTTATTCAGTCAGACAATAAAATCATTTGGAATAATTTGCATGTCTGTGAAGATGAAGATGCAGTAAAGCGACTGTTCTATAGCAGACAACTGTATAAAACTGTGTGATCGACAGCTATTTACTACAGTCTCGTATTTGTGTTATTACAAATGGAAAGATTCCCAGGCTATGTAGCAACAGGTGTATAACAGAAATGACAGGAACAGGAAATTCAAAGCTGGAAAGCAGGTGTTAATCTCCAGTGTTCAGCAAACCCTTCATAGTTTAAACTGGAAAAAAAAACACAGACATATGTCTAAAGGCAGTATTTTCAAAAGATATTGATGAACTGCACCATATATATTTCCTACAGATCAAGTGCAATTTTTTTTACAATATATTTTTTTATAATTATGCCTTCATCTTGTTAAGTGGGCTTCCTTAGTCAAAAACCACAAGAAAAGAAAGGATGCCTATTAAGTTCAAGGAAATCTTGTAGAAACCAGGAAGACAGGGTAATCCCACAAGAGAGGGGTTTAAAAAGAGGGGTAGCCCATAGCAATACAGGGGTATAGTAAATGCATAGTAATGTTTTACATTTTTGCAATGAAAATTTAGTGGGAATATGCCATGGTTGATTAAAGGATTAATGTACTATCAAACATATCAATATATTAACATATTCAACATGCAGTATTTATTGTTTTTGTAGGTTCATAGGTGTTTACTAGGCTAATGACCACAAGGGCCTTTATACACCTAGTCATGCATCCCAAATCTCTGACAAGTTCTGATACTCTTGATAACTGTAAGCAGGGGGCCTGGGAGATGAACCATTTACAGGCTGCCTGTGTTCATTAGAGACATAGGTGCCAAATCAGGAATGAATGTCCTGTTCCCCTTCCAATTGTCCAAGGTGCACTTGAATTGGGTTAGTGAGGAACTCTGCTTTACATAGATGGGGAGCCTGTTCCATAGACAGGGTAGTCTCTGGGATACATACCTGTCTCTCCAGCAGGGCCTATTTATATCACAGGCAGTCTTTAGAAAGGGTAATTCTGGTGCTGCTTCTTTTGTGGATATGCAAGAGGTCCATCAGAGTGGGGTCTGTCGATGCTCTGTATGCCAGGCATAGATCTCCCCCTCAAAAGCCTGCAGGAGACAGAATACTGGGATAGGGCCTTGAGGCAGTCAGTAGAGGACATTTACTTAATCTCTGTATTCTTTTAGTGAGGAACCTCTGTGGATGTTCCAGTTGTTGGATATGCCTGGTTAGGTACATACCAAAGGGGACATTGTACTCAGTGATAGGTCTGATGAATGCCAAATACACTGGAACAATGACTTCCTTGGATTTAGATGCCATATCTTTGTTAACAAGTTGCGTAACATAGAATGATTTTCTCACTGCTGTAGACACGCAATGCTCAAAGGCTAGATTACTATGTATGTCCTTAAGTCCCTAACAATTTAGTCAACTCTAAGGAGTGTGTTGTCAATATGATAGTTACCAGGGATGGTTGACTTCCCAAAGGATACTATTATGCATTTCTTGGCATTTAGTTTTAGTCCATGGCTCTGACACCAGTTGCTTGTCTGTGTCAGCCCCTCCTGGAGAACATTTGTGTCAGTCTAGGATTCAATGACAGCTCCTAACTTGCAATCATCTGCAAAGCAGTCAGCCAGAGACCACTGACATTGGCCATGACTCCTAAGAAGTAAATGCCAAAAAGAAGCAGTCCAAGGACTAATCCCTGAGGGACTCCACTTGTGACTGGCCTCTTTGTAGAGGTGGACTCCCCATTCAAACTTCTTGTGTCCTGTCTGTGGCTATCCATATCCACTGGGTACCATACATGTTTGTACCTAACCTCTTGAGTTTGTCAACAATGCCCAAGTGGGGTATTGTGTCAAATGCCTTGGCCAGGTCAAGGTAGGCAGTGTGAACCATTTTCCCTCATCCATTACTTTGGTTACCTTCCCAAAGAAGTCTACCAGGCTGACTAGGCATAATCTGCCCTTGACAAAACCAAACTGGGTTGGTTCCAGTGTCTGGAGGTTTACCATATCTCTGTTGATCATCTCCATGATAATTCTTTCCATGGCTTTACATATAAGACTAATAAGACTTCTGGGTCTGTAGTTTCCAGGGTCTGTAGATGGCCCACCTTTGTGCAGAGGGATGACTGTTGCTGTTCTTCATTTATGAGGCAAGAAGCCTGTTTGGAGGCTACAGTTGAACAGTATTTCATTGATAGGTCATGTTTCATGCTATTTAGAAGGCATCCTGGTATATTGTCTGGCCCCATTGATGCAGTGTTCTTAGTCTTAGAGAGAGCATTAAGAACCTGTTCCCTAGTGATATTGGGGGGGTGTTATATTTGATGGTATTTCCTGAGGGAAGGCTGAGGGGGAAAGAGGGGGAAAGCTGGAGCTGAATTTATCAGCCAGGAGGTTTGCTATATCTTCTGGCTCAGTATAGGTCGCTCCATTTAAAATGAGCGCTGCACACAATTATGTACTGCCTTTGAGGTTGCGGACATAGCCAAAGAATCCTTTGTGGTTGTCCTTGGCCTGTGAGGCCAAACTTACCTCAAATTTGTCTTTGGTAGACTTTGTCATCTGAATTGCTTTAGTTTGATGAGAGTGCTTGTATCCTGCTGGGTGCTGCACCTCCTAATTTTTGCCATAATTGTCTTCCTTCTGTTATATGGCCTATTGATTTTGTGATTCCACCAGGGTGGCTTGTTTTTTGAGTTAGTTCTGAACTTCTTCCAGGTAGGTACAGCTGCCTCTATGAGGCTATTAACATGATTATACAGGGTTTCTGTGAACAATTATGCATAAGCAGCAGTGTTCTCGGGTTTATGAGGGCTTGAAATTTTGCTAGATTATCACTTAATAGCAGGAGGTTAGCCTTAGAGTAGTTCCTGAATATTCCAGGTTTAGCTGAGAGTCCAGGTTTTATTTTTACTTCAAAGGAGACCATTTTGTGGTCTGACCTTACCAGGGAAGACATTACAGTAAGAGATGTGCAGCACTCTCCCATATTAGTGAGGAACAGCTCCAGCATGGTTGCACTCCTGGTTGGTGTATTGACTATCTGGTCCACAGAGTTTGTGTTTACAAAATCCAGGAATCTCTGTGCATGTACATTTGGTGTCATATAGGATTCCCGGTTAATAATGGGGTAATTAACATCACCCATGAATATGGTATTGGGTTGGATGGCTAGTGTTTCTCATAAGTTTAAATACATGGTATGGGTTGCCTGAGTCATAGAGGGAGACCTATAACTTACAGGGAAGTGGCATTAGATTTTGCCTGTAGTGATTTGAGGGTTGTACTGAGAAGGTCGAAGGGGGTTTGGTCAAACCCACTTTAGTCAATGTTAGGAGGTCGAGCGGCGACAATGTTGAGCCCAACATTGTCGAAATACAAATGTCGTCCCCATCTTGAACCATGTTAAAGCCCGTTCCGAGGTTTATGGCGATTTGTATTTCGGCAATGTCAGAATTTGACATTGTCGGTTTCGTGGAAAGGGGTCGACGATACCATAATCTGATGGTGTCACGTTCAACCTTCCGATGGCAAACCGTGATTTGAACATGGAGCAGCTCAAGTGCATTGTCCTGTTTGACCAGCCTTGAAGTATATTTATTTTTGATGTAAATAGAGACACCTCCACCTTTAGTTCCTGCCTGTGAAATAGCTGGTCTAAATGTGTGGAAGGCATTGTAACCTTGCACTATTGGTGTGCTCTCCATAGCTTCAACCATGTCTCAGTGACTGCACAGATGTCAGCATTCTCTAGGGTGAAGAGAGCTTCTAGGGAGTGGAGTTTTTTTTATTTAGACTCCTAGCAATGAGCAGTAATACCTTTAGATTTTCTTGGTTTTGATTTGCTATGTTGGAAATACTTTCAGTTTACCATTGCCTAAAAAAGGTACTATGGGGGAAGACAATGTTTTAGCTAATATTTGTAAGCCTAGAGGGGAGAGGTGCAGACCATCCCGGGCAAAGCAGAATGGTCTGTTGACCATCTTCTTCCATGCTGACAAATATTGCACCCCTTAGAATAACACCAGAAACTAAAATTATTAAAGTCACTCATCTTTTGTTCATATTGTGGCATCATCCTTGGAGAAGGTAAAATGCTGCTCAGTGCTTAGCTCATACCAGCCTGAGACACATATTCCGAGAGCTCCATAATGTTTCTCTTCATATAGTCTAGGGAGGTATGTCTCAGGTCATTTACTTCCTCATGGACTATGACTGAGTCATATTGGTACTTGCGGTCCAATAACCTGACGGCATACATAATGTGGTGGAGCCTAGTCACTGATAAACAATTGACCGTGACTTTCTCCTTACTCAGCCTGGTGAGTGGGACGTCAGTGTGTCTCACAATAGAGTCTCTGATGACTAGAATGTTGGATTGTGTGGTGGTTTGCCTTATGGGTTTAGAGGAAGAGGCTCCATGAGATGTTACTCTATGTGTTGATGTGGCTGTTGTTTTGAAAGAGCACATTTGGGGCTGCTGAGGGTATTTGTTATGTGTACTTCTTCTAGGAAGTCTTTGTGGCTTAGAAAGGTTGCATTTAAGTGCCTCAGCATATGTGGGTTGATATATCTGCTTTGAATTGTGTGTGGTGGGAGCAGTGTGTCTACTACTGACAACCTTATTCACATTAGGAATACTTTTATGTGAGAGCTTTGCCTCCAGTGACATTGTGTAAATACATCTCTCACACACCATATCAGTTTGTTTGAGAATGAACTGGTTGTCAGTAAACATGAGGCAATTTATTCATTGCCTCAGGATGCCTACATCCACCAAGGTGGTAACAGAGACAGTGGGAAAGTTCATATCCATGGCAACAGACCCTTTTTTATCAATTACACAACTGGAGTGAGAATATCAGTCAATGTCTGAAGTATCCGGTTTGCAACTATGGGGACAGTGCTTGCCACTGCCAACTAGTTACCCTGTGTGCAACTAGGTAATGGAGAAATTTCAATCTTGTTTTTACAGGAAAAATTACACTTAAGGTGTCTGAGTCTGTACAGAGCACTGCCAAACACTTGAGGGGAAATTAATACGTAGACCCTGAAAATTTCAGGATGAAGTATTTAGGCAGATATTCTGAAGTTAGAAACAAATCAAGCCTTACTTACTGAAAACAAATAATTAGCTTGTCAAGAATGATGAAAAGAGGGAAGTCGCATGAATGGCTGCTGCCTGGCTACTACTAATGCTGGTCTCAGCACAGCTTCACTCTGTTAGGATACAATGCTCCTTTGCTTCTTCTCTCACCAGAAGCAAAACATTAGCATGAATCCCAAGATGAGAAGCAGGCCACAGCCTGTTTGGTGATCCACAGTCTTGTCCCAGATGATGCAAGGGTCTGTAGGCTTGTTGTAGCCTTTTCTGGTAAATGCCTTGAACATCAACCAGACCAATCAAGAACCTTAAGCACAGACACTCACTGTCCAATCAGAAACAGTCAGGAATCAATGCACTCTGCTCCTTCTCTCACTAGGAACAGAATGTAAGCACAGATTCCAAGCTGTCACCTAGAAAGCAGTTATTAGGCTGTTTTTATGTGTTTCAATGACTGATGTTATGTACTTTACTTTTTGTTTAGTGTGAATGTTTCAGCTTCATCATCCCTTTTAGTTATTCTTTGCCTGTTTTAATGAGAATAATAGTTTTTAAACCATTTTCTGATAGGCTGTTTACGATCATGAGAGGTGGATTATTTAATATATATGAGAGAATGTACTTAGTAATTAATTGTTCTGAAGAAGTCCCATTGATGGCAATGATGAAAGTGCATGATGTTTTAGTTGTATATATCGTTAACAACTTGTTATACATTAAACTTTTGTTTTTTAGATGAATTGTTATCGCATCCTTTATTTTTTTATTTGTTTTTTTTTTTGGTTGTTGTGACGATTCCACCTGGGCATCCTTTGTTTCAGTTTTTAGTTTGTGGATTCCCTCTGCCATTTTTGAATTGGCTTTCTTATTCTAAAATGTATAGTTTTTACTTTAGTTACCTCAGTGTATCTTGCCTTTCCAGTATCTGTTTTACTTTTTTATTATGTGTGATCTCATCTTCCTAATGAATCACATCAGATTTCTATTACTTAGCAATCTTTTTCAACTACTTTTTTGTCCCTCCTTTAACTGCCATTTTTATGTTGTCCTATGACTCCTCCATACTAGTGCTCTCCTGTCAACTTCCCAAATCCCTGTATATGAATGCTCTATTCTGTCATAATCAACTTCTCTATAATCCCAAATCCTGGTCATCCTTGCTCACAAGGGCTTCTCAGTGGCCAGTGTGTACTGTACTCTTATATGACTCCTACCAGGCAGCAGAGTTGCTAGGCTTGTTGTCAAGGTGAGCCTATCCTTGTTTCCCAATTGTCCCAGGTCAGTGTCTGATTAAGTGACTTACTTGGAGTCACACAGGGAAATGGAGGCTGAGGATATCAAACCTGCCACTACATTTGTTTGAACCCTTACAGGTTGGATTGCTTCAGTTTTTGTTTGGTTTCTCTGCCCACCTTGGACAATGATGAGATTTTATAGTCTGTTTCTAACAAACTAAGGACCTACTTTCTTCTTCCCGTGATTCTGCCCCTGGCATGTTCTACATTTATTGAGTTTGCAGTAGGTGGTCTATAGTTGATATCATTACAGTAATATTCTACCAGCTTATTATGTGTTCAAGACATGGATGCCAAGAAATTTTAATATTGGCATCCATGTCAAGAACACATAATAAAGGGTTATGATTGGAGACCCAGTCATAATTCTTTGTTGTGCGTGGAGCTTTATTTGCTCCATGTACTACTAGTTACAGTAGGAAAAAAATTAAGTGTTATGCCAGCTTCCCAAGAGTTGTAAAGCACTTGCAAGCACTGTCAGAAAGACACTGTTAGAGACTCTGTTATGTTATAAAAAGTCAGGAACACATCAGTGGCACAGACAGCAGGCAGAAACAATTCTGTTTTATTTTGCTGCTATTGTTTGCTGACTAGTATTGGTAGATTTAACTGCCTAGCACAATACCTGAGCTTAACAACTGAAGCAGGAGGTGCTTAACATTTGTTAAGATCGGATCTCATGATATAGAAACACTTAACTGATTTGTCTTTTTCCAGATGTCGGGGTTTTAGCCAAACATTCCACTTATGCTGTGCTGATGATGCCATAAGAAGGCTGAAACAAGCATGTCCACAGCTACTAGAGTTTGGCTTTATTGGTATGAATTTGTCCATAAATACACTTAAAAAGAAAAAAGTCATGAATAATCACTGTTGCCATATAGTTGAAACACCTGATGTCCTTAAAGGGTCATTTGCATACTGCCAGCCAAGCTAGATAGAATTTTGTAAATAATTCTACGTCCTCGTAAATATTAATATTATCCACAGGCTTGTTTGACAAATGTAAGAAAACTGTGTATGTTCTGAGCTTCAAAAATGTAACCACAGTGCACCCTGCTGGAAGAAGGCTGATAAGCAAAGGATTTTACGACTGTGTTTGATCTTAAGCTCAGAAACAGGATGTCTGGGCTAGGAAATTCTTTCTACTGTCCTAAGACATAGATAATTATTAGGTTTCATATGTAAAGTGTCTTTTATTGCTGTTGCTTCCTGGCAGGTGCAGATTACAAAAAAAGAAATGTTAAAATGTTAAGTTCTGTGAGCCTGGGAAACTTAAGTAAAAGTGTCAAGAATGATGTCATCTGAAATGACTCAGCAGGAGTGTGTATTATCCATTTAGGACTTTTGCAGAGAGAAAGATTTAGCATTTTGTATTTTGTTCTGAAGCTGACAACTCACCAGCACTTTGCCTTGTAAGTAGACTTTAGAACATAGTTTCTCTTAGAGACAAATAGGAATATAGCCATATTAGACTAGCTGTTTTCTGTATTTATGTCAGACAATCCTACAATATTGTTTAAAGTATTTTCCTGTGATTTATGAACTCTCTATTAGCACCGTGTTGACTTGATGAGTATTGCCTTTTATTTTTATTATTTATTATTAAATGTTTTTAAACCTTTCAACTGTGGCTGTTTTGTGTAGAGATAATTTAAGTTCTCAGAATACTTGCATGTATTTGGTGATACTGTATAAGCCACTCCAATAGCCTTAGCCCTGGGTTACACTTACTATTTGGATAACAGTAATAGCACACAATGGAATTGGTCACCCTTTGGGAAGGGCCTTATAGTAGCTGATAAGTAGTGGTTGGTGGCAGTGATTTCTACCTTATAGTCTGGGCATGAGGGGGCATAGCTGGAGAACATGTGCCAGCCTTCCCAGGAGCGTCTGTGTGCTTGTATATAATTCATATCTCAAAGTGTGTGTTTGTCAGCTACTTGGGCAGGGACACAAAGCACTGGTGAGCAGAGAGGGTGCTGGAGATTTAGGCTTGACCACTCAGCTGAGATCTGTACTGTATAGCGGTGCCATTGAGGAGTCTTACTGGGGATCTAGAAAGAAAGGGAGAAACCAGCCCCAGACTAACTGTGATCTCTGTGTGCTCTTAAGGGAAATTTTACTTTACTGTGTGTGTACGTGTTATCCTTCCCAATGTGTACACCCCTCACTGGTGCTAGTGGTGGGGATTGAGGCTCCTTGATTACTGGGCCAGTGCACAGGCATCACATATTAATTGTTTAGCAGTAGTGGGATAGCCACATCAAATATTAATTGTTCGACAGTGGTAAGTTAGCCACATCACATATTAATTGGCTTGTAGTGGTGTAGATAGTGAATTCCTGTAGCTTGTGTAAAGTGATCACTGAATGTGTTTTTGTAGTCTAAATCAGCCATGCAGTGAACATTCAGAGTTCAGATCACAATTGTTTTATTTCTTTTGTTAGCTTAGTTAGTCAGGGAGAGCAGGTAAGCATGTCAGCAGAGGAGTATGGCAAGCTGACAAGAAGCCAGTTGGCTGAGATGTGCCAAGCTAAAGGACTGGTTCATGGAAGCCTGACTAAAGCAGACATGATTGCAGCTTTGGTCACAGCTGCACCTGAGACTAGGAACCAGGAGGATGATCAGACTGGCCGTGGAGATGTACAACACTCAGAGAAAGGACAGCTCAACCTTTCTGCAGAGGACTTAAAAAGCCACCTGGAACTAAAGAGACGAGTTGGAGGCCAAGCATTTGGAAATAGAAGCAGCAGAGAGACTGAAGTGTCCAGAGAGTGAGTAAAATGAAAAACTGTGACACCTGCAGGTGGAGGAGAAGGAGAAACTGCTATGCCTGGAAGCTGAGGAGAAGGTGAGACAGAGGCAACATGAAAAGGAGATGCTGACTCTTCACCAGAGTCATGACGGTAATGGGGAAGGGAGTAACCGGACCCCAGAAGCACAAAAGGTCAGTAAATTTCTTTCACAGTTTACAGAGGGGGATAATTTTGATAGTTTCATTCATATATTTGAGAGGGTATGTAAACAGTATGATGTTGACCAAAGGCTCTGGGTACGGTTCCTGATCCCATTACTCCATGGTAAAGCTGTAACTATTTTGTCCAAACTGTCTGACAATGATTTTTTAAACTATAATATTGTAAAGAATTGTCTGCTAGAAGTTTTTAAGCTAACACCTGAAAATTATAGGAAAAAAATTTGTGAGCAGTGATGCAAGGCAGATGAAAGTGTGTAAATATGTTGCTGAACTGAGCACTTATTTTCATAAGTGGGTAAGTGGATGTCAGGTCACCACTTTTTAAGGGCTGGCAGACCTTTTGGTGAGGGAACAAGCCCTTATCACATTGCCTGAGGACATGAGGATCTGTTTATCTGATAAACAATGCTCTACTGTACGTTAATAAGTTCATAGGTTGGTACTAGGCTATCGGCCCTAGGGCCTATACAAGCCTATCCATAACAATTCCCTGGATATTTCTTCCCACAATATTTACTTCTCTGGACCCTTGTCTAGCAGGGTAATGGACATGATCCCTGGGGTGAATTTCCTATCTCCCATCCAATTGTCAAGGTTCCTTTTGAAGAGGACCAAAGAGGCACTCTGCTTGACATGTATGGGCAGTCTATTCCAGAGTCTGTGGAGTCTCTGGGTCAAGAACCTATTGCTCCAGCATGTTTCGTTCATTGTGATGACAAGGTTTAGATCCCTGGAGCATGTGGCTCTGAGGGATTGGGATTTCTTTAAGTGTAACATGTCCAACAGCTCTGGGTTTGACATGGCCTTGTATGTAAAGCAGAAATCACCTCTGAGTAGATGATATGTGACAGAGTACAGCTGGAGGTTTTTTAGACAGTCAGCATAGGGCATCTGCTTTAGGCCTGTGATTCTTTTAGTGAGGTATTTCTGCTGCCTTTCCAGTTGTTGCAGATGTCTTGAGAGGTACATACCAAATGGGGCATTGTATTCTATAATGGGTCTAATGAGAGATGAGGACAGTGGGACAATGGCCTATTTTTTTCTGGATGAAAAACCTTTAGTGATGAGGTGTGCCACATAGAAATATTTCCTGACTGTTGTGGTGATGTGGTTATTGAAGGTGAGACCACTGTCCACCTGTGTCTCTTAGTCTCTTATCACACTTTCAGTGTTTAGTGTACTGCCACCTATGTAGTAATTCATGGGTACATGATTTTTCCCAAAGGGGATAACTATACATTTCTTGGCACTGAGCTTGAGCCCATGTCTCTGGCACCAAACATCTGTTTCTGTAAGGCCCTTTTGTAGAATATCCACATAATTTGGGGATTCAATAATGGCTCCCAGCTTGCAGTCATCTGCGAACTTTGTTAGCCAGAGTCCCTTAGTGTTGGCCTGTACTTCAGAGAAGTAAATGCCAAACAAGAGCGGTCTCAGGACTGAACCCTGAGGTACTCCACTTGTCTGGAGCTGGATTTGGAATCGACTACTTATACAGTGTGGGTTCCATCAGTAAGCCAGTTGGCAACCCATTGAGTGATGTAGGGATTAATGCCCAGCTTAGTAAGTTTATCTATGATTCCAGAGTGGGGGATGGTGTTGAAGGCCTTGGTGAGGTCCAGATAGGCTGTGTGGACCACCTTATCCTTGTCCACAGCTCTGGAGACTGATTTGAAGAAGTCAATCAGGTTCAGAAGACAATATCGGCCCTTCACGAACCAAAACTGGGTGGGGTCCAGTGTTTGAAGGTTGCCAATTTCTTTGTTTATAAATTCCATGATAATACGTTCCATGGCCTTGCAGATCAGGCTCGTCAGACTGATGGGGTGGTAGTTCCCAGGATTCAAGGTGGATCCCCCCCTTGTGGAGTGGGATAACTGTAGCTGTGCACCACTCAGTGGGCACAAAGCCTGAGGTGAGGCTATGATTAAACATGACACTTAGGTGAGGTGCCAGTTCATTTTGTAGTTCATGTAGTACACAGCACGAGATGTCATCTAGTCCCATGGATGCTGTATTCTTAGCTATGGAGAGTGCATTTTTTTTTACTTGTGTGGCCATTATTACCAGAATTTGGCAATCTTTAGGTGTTGAGATGGGCCCCTTAGGGGGTGATAGGGGGTGAAGTTGGTACTGAATCGATCTGCCAGGATATTGGCAATATCCTTGGGATCAGTATATTTAATGCCATTCTGTTGTAGCTCAGAGCAGATCTGAGCATTGCTATTTAGATTCTTGACATAACTATAGAATGCCTTGTGGTTGTCTTTGGAATCTTTGGCAATTTTATTTTTGTAACTAGCTTTGGAGGATTTTATGAGGGATCTCAGCTTCTTACTGAGGCTGGTAAGGGAGTCTTTTCCATCCTGGGATTTTCCTCTTTTCTGCAACAGTTTCTTCCTTTTGTTGTAAAGTTTGTTTATGGCAGGGGACCACCAGATTGGCTTCTTTTTTTTGGAGGAGAGCATCTTGGTTTTATTTGGGATGGCATGATTCATGCACAAGTGGATGTGCTTGTACAGTCCCTTAGTGTAAGATTCAGCAGTCAGACTTTCAGTTCCCATCTGCATGGGTGTCATGAAGTTTGTCACTTCTGACTTGAGTAGCATGAAGTTGGCTTTGGAGAAGTTTTTTACAGAGGTTTCCTTACTGGGGGTTGGGGGAGGGATGTGGATGTCAAGCGTGATTAGCTTATGGTCAGACCTGACCAATAACGGGGTGACCAGAGGAGTGGAGCATCGATTTTCCATGTTGGTAATGACCAGGTCTAGGATATTGGACCCCTGGTGGGACTATGGGTTAGTTGATCCAGGGCACTGGAATTTATGAATTCCAAGAACCACTGGGAAAGGTGCTGGTACACGAGTAGTTTTCCCAGTTAATGGCAGGTAATTGAAATCACCCAGTATTAGGGTGTTTGGTTGTATCTTAATATTTTCCAGTATGTTTAGAAAGGTGTAGTGAGAATCTTGGGGAATGGTGGGGGATCTGTAGCAAGCTACAATTTGGATTGCAGTCTTACCTAGTGTTAGTTGCACCTGAAGAATTTCAGATGCATTGTGCTGGGCAACAAGTCTGGTGGTGTGAATATCCTTGCTGAATATGGACACTCCTCCACCTTTAGTGTTCCGGTCCTGGTTTGGTGGCCGAAAAGTGTTTAAGAGTTGTAGCCTGGTATTGCAGGGGTGCTCTCTGGACCCTTGAACCAGGTCTCAGTTACTGAACAGATATCGATGTTCTCCATTTTTAGGAGTGCCTTGAGAGAGTGCATTTTGAGGTTTAGACTTCTAGCATTGAGTAGCATTACATTCAGATTTTGCATGTTTGTACCTGTTATGGTGGTGGTTTTATCCTTTGAACTTTGCCTAAAAAGGCACTATAGGGGTGGCAAGAGCCTTAGCCGGTATCTTGAATCGCAGGGGTGACAGGTACAAACCATCTCTGGCAAAGCATCGTGGTCTGTTGATCATGTCATCCCAGGCAGACAGATACTGGATCCCCTTTGAATGACTCCGGAAGCTTAGCTAATTGTTGAAGTCAATCATTTTGTCCTTATATTGTGGTATCATTCTGGGTGAAGGCAGGATGCTACTCAGGTCTAGGGTCATACTTGCCTGGGCCACATGATCTGAGAGCTCTACCATGTCTCTTTTCATGTAGCCCAGGGAGGTACGTCTCAAGTCATTCACTCCAATATGGACAATGACAGACTAATATTTGTACTTGTTGTGGAGTGACTTGAGTGCATGCATTATGTGGCAGATCCTGGCATTCAACAGGCAGCTGACTGTAATTTTCTCCTTGTTCAGCCTGGTGAGTAGGACATCAGTATGCCTGACTATAAAGTCACCTATGACTAAAGTGTTGAGTATGTTGTCTTGCCTTAGGGGCTGTTGTTGGGTGGTACACTGGCGTTGTGAGCTATGTGGCACTTTGGTTGTGATTGGTGTTTGTTTGCATTTCAGCTTTGTAGGTCCTTGTTGCTTGGGCAGGTTATTGTTGAGGGCCTCCGCATATGAGGGTAAGAAGGGAGATCTATACCTAGCAAGCAGGGCATCCCTGCACAGGAAAGGGACACCCAGTGCTGCTCATGGGTCTAAGGGAGCACATGGTGGGCAGCCCAGAATGCCCCAACAGAATTTGCCAGTAGCAGGGGAAGTCACTAGTCCAGGTTCATGTCCAGGACCTAGGGTTAAATGTTTTGAATGTGATCAGTGGGGCCATGTGGCATATAGATGTCCACAGAGGCAAGGTGGGGAACAAAAGGTGAGAGAGCCAGTAAGTGGGAATGACAAAATACCAATAGTAGGTTGTCTTGAGACAACAGGGGTACCTAACTATCATCCTGCAGATCTCCTGAAAGGGAAGGATTTTGATGAGGCAGTACCATGTGTTTATGCAGTTACATGCAGTCAGGCTTGGAGACAAGCATGTGAGTCTGGTAGCCTGGGGAGACCCAAACATACCGCACACTTGCAGCCAAGACTGGTGAGGTGGTTACTTCAGGGAGGGAGCTACTCTGTAGCAGTGAGACTGAAGGTAAGCCACAGCTGTTTGTGGGTACTAATGTTCCCTTGGACAGAATGACTGCAAAGGTAGAGGTGAGTAGCAGTACCCAGGCTGACAATGAGGCACCGCTGTCAGAGGATACCAGACTTTCTGTGGAAGAGATTTGTGAAGGGTTACAAATAGAGAGTTGAGACAGACTTAGCTCTCGGACCCTACATTACAAGGCCTGAGGCAGGTAGCAGTAAGGCACCTGATTCTCATGGAAAGGGGGAATCTGTATACTGGGACAAAGAGTTGCTGTATAGACAATAGACCCCTGAGGGAGGGCTAGAAGGTGACAGGATACAGCAGTTGGTAGTGCCTATAGCCTACCATCTGGCACTTCTAGCTATAGCCCATGATATTCCCTTTGCAGGTCATATGGGCATAAAATGTACAAAGAGACATATTATGCAGAACTTATATTGGCCTGGAATTTCCAGAGATGTAACAGGGATCATGTCAAAGGAAAAATATACTTTAAAAATGATCAAAACATGGTAGGTTCAGGTTAAAGCACTTTAATCTTGCAGCAAGGAGACAAAAACGTGCTAATACAGAGTTTGTCTAACTAGAATTAGGAAATGCAGACATTTTTATACACTTTCTAATAAGACATTGCCTACCAAGCTGACGTAGTGAATCACAAGTTTTGTCATCATCATTTTGTAGTGATTGTTTTTACAATATTCTGCTGGTACTATCAATTTTTATGAGAAACTTCCTAAGAAAAACAACGTGGCCTTGGCTACCACTGGTTAGATATATGCAATGTTACCATTCAAGGTACTATGGCTAATTTGAGCACAAAGCAAGTATAGATTGCAGTTCATTTCTCTAACAGTCCTTTGTCTATGTTATCTCTAACTTCTGCAGCTGTGTATGTTCTCATACTTCGAACAGAGCTGATTGTTTAAAATCATTACATTTACAGAATATAGCATTGTTCATTCATTTCTTCCTGACCTAGCAGATAATCACCTGCTTCTCAAGTACATTTCCAAAAGGCATAAACATGAATATTGCTGTTCTAGCAATTACTAGGTCAGAGGGCATCTTGCAAGTTTCAGAAAGCACACTGCAGTTTCAAAAAGCATTTTTTCAGTCTCATATGAAACTCAACTGTATATAGAACAGTGCATATAAAATAGAATGAAAAATGTGTTAACTTATTTGGTTTCTAATTAGCATTAAGCATACACACATTAATACATATTTTTCTAACATTTCCCCCCTGTTAATACTTTTTAATTCTATTTTCAAAAGAATAAACAGTTTGCTTCTTCTCCTAACCTCTTCCATTCAGGATTTGCAGTTAAGAAAGTCATTCAGTTTAAACTTATGAAAGTGTTTCACATTCTAACAATTCTTTAATTTCAGTACTTTGATACAAAGTCTCAGAAACAGATATATCTATAAATTATTTGATTAACTTTTTCATGCAGGGAATACCCCAACAAATACATGCTCCTAATAGGAGTAATCCCACACAAATGGCAATCAGGATGTTCATTAGGATGGAACCCCACCCTCCAAACAAATTCTGGAAAAAGTCCGTCAGAGGGTTTGGGCCTGGTTTGTTCATGGCCGACACTTGCTGTATCACCTCAAGGTGGTTGTTTATCTCATGTTGATGATCAGGTATATGCGCACAGCACTCTTCTTTGATTAAAGCACACGTACCACCTCTCACCGCTAGGGTGAAGTCAAGAGCCATTCGGTTCTGGAGCACTGCAGTTCTCATAGCATTCAGTTCATTGGTTATCAATTCAAGAGCAGAAAAAGTTGCATTACTCATTACTTCGAGAAGTTTAGACAGTTTTCACAGCTCCCAAATCGATTTCACTACACCATATGCAGGTAATATACCTGCCCACAATATAACAGCATCACTCAAGTCCATGTGCGTCAGTTTGGTACCCACAGTATGATGGTCTTTTCAACCCACCTTGATCTGTCCCACTGGATTTTCAGGCTTCCTGACAGCTTTCTTGGCCACATCTCGGGTATTTCGAATATTTCCCTGAGGCAAAACTGCAGTGTGTCGTATGGCCGGGACCAGGTACCCCAAAAAACAACCACTGGACCAATTCTCAGGTAACCATTTATATGCTTTCTTACCACACACAAAATAACAATCCTCTACCTTAGTACTTTGTTATGAAATGGCTGCCCTGCATGAAATATTTTCCTATCTATTACAGATAGTTGTTTAAAAAGTACAGGATTACATTGCACTTGTTCAATAGTCTTATGCATGGACTCAAGAAATGAGTCATCATTTGAATTACAAGCTGTACCCATTTTGTTTGCTTTGGTATAACATTTGTAATGTACAGTCACATTGCACCTGCTCCAACCCACTTGAATTGTGTCATTCTTATAAAAACATACAATTCCCTTTTGTGTCACAGGCAAATATAGTGCTACCTTATCATATGCTTTAATAGCTATGGTGTCATAAATCAAATTTTCCCAGGTCTCATTGACCCCTAGGGGGACTGCAGTCATTAATAAGTCATTAGTATGCTATTGGTATGGCTGTGCAAATCCAGCAGTTCGAAACATTAAAAGTCTCAGCATACACACGTGCAATTGCCTGATAAGTGTTAAAGTTTGGGTGCCAGTCTATGGTCGGCTCATCATGTTTAATCAGTTCAACTTTTGTGGCAGGAAAAAGGAAAGGCCACAACAAAAAGATCAATGTTATCAGTATAGCTACCAGAATAATCATGCAAGTTTTCTGAGGTTGTTCTGCATCTCTGTTTGCTCTATACCTGGTCATTTTGTTCTCGTTGTACAACAGTAACAAGGTTTTTGTCCAGTTCAAAGTTCTTAATCAGTTTACAGTGTGTCAAATGAATCTAGGACGTTCGCTCCGCGATGTTGACTGCAGTGGGTGTCGACAGTAGTACCTGGTACAGCCCTTCCCACTTCGGAGAACTCCAGTTTTTTCTCTTCACCACCTTCATCCAGACCCATGCGCCTGGGGCTACTGCTGCTTCCGATGGTCTTGTTTGCTCTTTATCTGAAACAGAATTTAACTGCAAAAGTTTGTTATTCAAAAATCACCTCATATACCCTGCAAGTGAACTGTCAGCCTCCTACTCTGCAGGCATGAGAGGTTTCCATTGAGGTGTATAATATGCCCTCCCAAACAGAACTTCAAAAGGAGTTAACCCTTTTGCATTTGGAACAGTTCTCATGCTCAACAGTGCCAGAGGTAAACAGTGCACCAAGTTCTTTTGTGTCTCACTAATCAATTTTCTAAGTTTGTTTTTCAAAACCCCATTATGCCTCTCTACTAATCCTGCAGATTGGGGGTGGTATGCACAATGATTTTTCAGAGAAATCCCGAAATAACGGCTAAGTTGTTGTATAGTTTGATTTACAAAGTGTGTGCCATTGTCACTATAAATCTTTTCCGGTATGCCTAATCTAGGAATATTTTCTTTAACAAGGACTTTTGCAACAGTAGCTGCATCTGGATTTTTAGTTGGAAAAGCTTCCACCCATTTGGAAAACATGTCTATAATGACAAGGCAGTACTTCTTATTTTCGCATTTGTTCAGTTCTATAAAATCCATACAAATAGTATGGAATGGATACGGTGGTATAGGGAAACTCCCTTGATTACGTTTCAATGCCTCTTGTGCATGATGCTTGTTACAAACATGGCATGCTGCACAAAAAATTTTTGTGTAGTTTGTAAATCCATACGTCGTAAACACTTGATTCACTAACTGTACCATCCCTCCTGTTGAGACATGGCACTGCCCATGGCTCAACAAAGCTGCATATCTAAACAAGTTAGATGGTAAAATCGGTTTGTTTTCTTTGGAGATGTACAGTCCCTTCTCAAGGATTGCTCCTCGTTTTATCCACTTCTGTTTTTCTACATTTGTAGTAAGCGTCTGCATTGTTTTCAACATTTCTAAGTCTAAAATCTCAGATGGTTGTAATTCCTCATTCAAAAGAAAAACTTCTGAAGCTGAAGCTGCTTGTTTTGCAGCTGTATCAGCCCTTGCATTACTTTTTGAAATTCTATCCTGTTGCTTGGTATGAGCTACGCATTTGCAAATAGCTACTTTCTGAGGTAACTGAATAGAGTCTAACAAGTCTAAAATAAATTGTGCATGGTTAATTGGTTTACCAGTAGATGTTATCATTCCTCTATTTCTTCTGTCACATCCTCTACCCTTTCTATAACATTTGCATTTGTCTTTTCTCGTTTATTCCTATCCAGTGATTCTTGATTGTCATATAGTCATTCCTCACCCTCCTTGTCTTCTGTGGTTGCCTTTTTATTTTTCCTGCAATCCCTTGCTAAATGTCCCTTTTTCCCGCATTTGAAACATTCACCCCTTTTCTTTCTTTCTTTCTTCAAAGTCTTCTGATCGCTTATCAGATTGTTTGTTTCCCTGGGCATTTTTCTTACCCTTCTTCCCAGTTTGTACTACAAAGACTTCTGATCCATCTTCTACTGCAAATACTTGAGTTTTCTTTTTCTTTTTGCTATTAAAATGCCTTTTGGCATGTCTTGCATATTCAAGTAATGACTGTAATCTACTTGTACGATGATCTACCATGTGCTTTGTAATAAAGCTGCTAATGGGCGCAATACTGCCTTTTAAAAATGCATTCTTTAGCTGTTGCTCATATGGGGAATCATGTGTTTGATCTTCAGGTACCTGCATTCCACAATGGTTATTAAAACATTCTAATAATCTGGCATAATATCTATCAACAGTTTCACCTTCTTGTTGTATGCATTGATTGATGCAAGTCCAATCAGCCCTAGGCTTCCATTTCTCAGAGATTCAGTCTGTCAGACCTTTCACTCTGTTGTCCAGTTCTGCGTTACTATGTGGGAGTGGTCTAAGCTCTGCATCACGGGGATTCCAGTTGCCACTGATCATGTGCCAATCTGGACCTACGATTTGTCTAACTACTTTCTCTACTTCTTCTCCATTCAAATGGTAACTTAACCTCATGCCTTGTAAGTCTTGTAAGAATTTTCTAAAATTAACTTTTGGAATGGGGAATTCCCTCTGTGGCTTTCTGGATGTCTTCCGGTGTCCACGGTCTATATACTAGAAGAGTTGGATCCTGTTCTGCCTGTCCTGCCTGCGGATTTGGTACTTCTATGAGTGGACATATCTCTTCTTCACTCATAACTTGTGACTCTTTATTCATTTCATATAATTCAATATCCCCTCTCAAGTTGTGTGTTCGAGACCTGGTCTCAATAGGATCTCTGACAAATGGTTTTGATTTTGCAGGAACAGCTGGGTATAGCGGAGGTGGATCAGCTTGTCCGCTCGCTTCATATTTTGGTAAGGGAAGCGGAGGGGGCGGAGGAGGGGCTGCTGCTATTACCAAGTTATTATCTTCTTTATCTAAGAACATTGCTTTTGAATTTTCAATCTTTTGTTCCCTGTGGTTTGCTTCCTCAAGCCACCTGTGTGCCTGAGGGACTCCTAACTGTCGTTGCTTTTTTAGCTGACCTTTCGCATCTGTTTTAAGTTGTCTAACAAGTTTAATAAGTGAAGGTTTATCTAAATTACCATCAAATTTGTATTTATCAACCCATTTTGTATAATACTTAACATTATTGGCACGCTGTAATTGCATATATTTTGCATCTTCGGTTAGGGGCGGGTCTCGGGAACTTTTCGTGCACTGATTTCCCATGTTGCCTTAGCTAAGTTAGAAATTGTTACGTAACCCTTCTTATCACGTGGTACCACGATTTTACACCTTTTCACAGTTTATCTAGAATAACTGCCTACCTATTCTGTTTCCTTGATCTATGAAACAGCAATATTTTTGTCCCTGATCCAAAACAGAAAAAAAGGTAAATTCCTCCTTACCTGACCCTCCGTGTGTTGATCCACCGGAACGTTGACTCGTCCTCCAATCCCAGATCAGAAACAGTGGCTGGCCTTTTTCGAACGACAATTCAGTCAGAGGTCTTTCAAGACAGAAGAGCCGATGTGGCCACTTGTCCGTACGGGTACATGCCACCGGGCCCAATTCTGACCTGAGCCTAAAGTGAGAGATACTTTCTGGTCCGAAGGACCAAAACTGTCAAAGGAAAAATATACTTTAAAAATTATCAAAACATGGTAGGTTCAGGTTAAGGCACTTTAATCTTGCAGCAAGGAGACAAAAACGTGCTAATACAGAGTTTGTCTAACTAGAATCAGGAAATGCAGACATTTTTATACACTTTCTAATAAGACATTGCCTACCAAGCTGACGTAGTGAATCACAAGTTTTGTCATCATCATTTTGTAGTGATTGTTTTTACAATATTCTGCTGGTACTATCAATTTTTATGAGAAACTTCCTAAGAAAAACAACGTGGCCTTGGCTACCACCAGTTAGATATATGCAATGTTACCATTCAAGGTACTATGGCTAATTCGAGCACAAAGCAATTATAGATTGCAGTTCATTTCTCTAACAGTCCTTTGTCTATGTTATCTCTAACTTCTGCAGCTGTGTATGTTCTCATACTTCGAACAGAGCTGATTGTTTAAAATCATTACATTTACAGAATATAGCATTGTTCATTCATTTCTTCCTGACCTAGCAGATAATCACCTGCTTCTCAAGTACATTTCCAAAAGGCATAAACATGAATATTGCTGTGCTAGCAATTACTGGGTCAGAGGGCATCTTGCAAGTTTCAGAAAGCACACTACAGTTTCAAAAAGCATCTTTTCAGTCTCATATGAAACTCAACTGTATATAGAACAGTGCGTATAAAATAGAATGAAAAACGTGTTAACTTATTTGGTTTCTAATTAGCATTAAGGATACACACATTAATACATATTTTTCTGACAGTACATCAGGACCTGGGAGCAGTGCCAAAAGGTGGGCAAGGCAAGAGACAAGGTGAAAGCTCCTTTGCTGCCTTTGTCTGTGATTGAGGAGCCATTTCAGAGGGTAGCTATGGATATTGTGGGGCCACTGAGTACTCCAAGCTCCAAACGAAAAAAGTAAATCCTAGTGGTAGCAGATTATGCTACAAGATACCCAGGGGCAGTGACTTTGTCCTCCATTGAGGCAGAAAAGGTGGCAAATGCTTTGTTAGAGATTTTCATCAGGGTAGGTTTCCCAAAAAAAATACTGACTGACAAAGGTGCCAATTTCATGTCAGACCTGCTGGCTTGTCTGTGGAAGTACTGTGGGGTGAAGCATCTAAAGACCACCCCTACCATCCCCAAACTAATGGTCTTGTTGAGAGCTTAAACTCTACAGTCAAGTCCATGCTACAGGCATTTGCAGATGAGTTTAAGAGGGAGTGGGACAAATATTTGCCCCATCTGTTTGCTTACAGAGACGTTCCCCAGTAATCCATGGGTTTTTCACCCTTTGAGTTGCTGTATGGGCATAGGGTGAGAGGAGCTCTAGATTTAATTCGAGTTAGTGGGAAGGTGAGTGTGAATCTCACAAGGAGTCTGTTGTAGCATATGTCCTAAACCTCAGGACAAGGTTCAGGGAACTCATGGGCCTGGCCCAGGAGAACCTGGCAGAAGCCCAACAGCAGAAAAAGGTCTGGTGTGACAGGAATCCTCGACACAGAGAGCATGCTGTAGGGCAGCAGGGGGTCTATATTAGAACACCGAACATTCAAAATTTCGACTGTTCTAATATTGACCCGTTTGCAGTGAACGCTAAAAATATCGAAGAAACAGAAAAACAAATTTTTTTCCTAGGGAAAGAATTTGATTGTCCGTTTCTGTTGCTTTGGTATTTTCAGGTCTGTGGTGGAAAGTTACGGGTCGGGTTCAGATAAGTGTGCGATTGTGTGGACGTGAGGGTTAGGTGAATTAGGGTTAGGGTGTGGGTCAGGTAAGTGTGCGATTGTGTGGACATGAGGGTTAGGGTTAGGGTGCAGGTGAGGTGACTGAGCGATAGTGATGGACCTTAGGGTTAGGGTTTGGGTTAAGGTAAGTGGATAGTTAGTGGTGTATGTATAGTTTAGTGTAGGGTTAGGTGTAAGAGTTTAGGTGTATGTGTGTGGATTGTTGTTTGTTTGGTGTGCTTGTGTTGTGTGTATGTGTTTTGAAACGTAAATTTTTTCCCTAGGAAAACATTCACTGTTCTGAATGTTCGCTGTTTTAAATTTTCGATTCATAGGGTTCGATATTACAATACTTGAAATTTTGAATGTTCGGTGATCTAATATAGACCCGGCAGGAGGTAATGGTTCTCATTCCTGTCAGACATAACAAGCTGCAGGCAGCCTGGGAGGGACTTTACAAAAAGGTAAGGAAGGTCAGTGATGTTAACTACATGGCGGAACTGTGAGGCAGGAGGCAGAAGCACAAATTGTACCATGTTAACATGATGAAACCTTACCATGATAGGGAGGTCCTTGTGCTGAGTATTTGGAGTGGATTGCAGGAGGAGTCTGAGGGAGATCTGGTGACTGATCTCAGTGAGGCTCAGACTGACACCTCAGTGGAAGGAGTAGCAATGTCCCAGCAGCTATTGCCTACCCAGGTTTGAGAAATCCGAGCAGTGTTACAGGGGTTTGGGGACATGTTCACTGGGGAACCAGGGTGCACCCACCTGGTGCAGCACCAGGTGGATACTGGACCCCAGAGGCCTATTAGGCAGGCCCCTTATAGGGTGCCTGAGAGACACAAACAGACTGAGGGAGAAGATACAGGACATGTTAGAACTAGGGATAATTCAAGAGTCTAACAGTCCTTGAGCCTCCCCAGTGGTGCCGGTGCCAAAGAAGGATAGCAGCACCAGGTTCTGTGTAGACTACAGGAAATTGAATAGTCACACAGAGAAAGATGCTTACCCCATGCTCAGGACAGATGAGGCTCTAAAGCAGCTGGGTGAGGCTAAGTATCTTACCACCATTGATCTTACTAAGGGTTACTGGCAGGTGCCCTTGACTCCCAGTGCTAGACAGCGGTCAGCCTTTGTGACACCTTTTGGCTTGTATGAGTTCACAAAGATGAAAAATGCCCCAGTGACTTTCCAGAGGCTGGTAGATCATATTCTAGCAGGAGCAGGAGGGTTTGCCCTTCCTTACCAAGATGATATTGCCATCTACAGCCATTCCTGGCAAGAGCACCTTCAGCATGTCAGGGAGGTGCTGGGCAGACTGCAGAGGGCAAGGTTGACCATTAATCCCAGCAAATGTCAGGTGGGTGTGACAGAGGTCTCCTACCTGGGACATAGAGTGGGGAGTGATAAGATCAGGCCAGAACCTGAAAATGTGGAAGCCATTCAGGCATGGCCTGCACCTGTTAACAAAAAGAAGGTGAGGACATTCTTAGGGACTGCAGGGTACTAGAGAATGTTCGTCCCCAGTTATAGAACCATAGCTGCTCCCCCTCACAGACCTGACAAGGAAAAACAGGCCAATAAGGTAGTGTGGAACACAGCATGTGAGCAGGCATTCAAGAAGCTTAAAGAAGCTTTGGGAGCACCCCCTGTGTTAGCCAGTCCAGATTACAGCAAATAATTTGTTGTGCAGCTGGATACTTTGAACCATGGGGTGGGGGCTGTACTTATCCAGATTTCTTCAGAGGGAGAAGAGCACTCAGTGGTTTATCTCAGTCATAGGCTCCAACTCAGGGAGGAATGCTATGCAGCTTTAGAAAAGGAATGCCTAGCCATAGTGTGGGTACTGCAGAAACTTCAGCCTTATCTGTATGGAAGAAAATTAACTGTTGTGGCAGATCACAATCCCCTAACATGGTTAAACAGAGCCAGCCAGCAAAATGCCAAGCTGCTAAGATGGAACCTAGGGTTCCAAGCATATGATATGTCAGTGCAGCACCACAGTGGGATTAGCAATGCCAAAGCAGATGGCCTCTCAAGACAGGGAATGGAGTAAGGTATACCCAGATAGACCTAACCCTCTCAAGCAACGTTTCTCAAGGGTCACTTGAAAAACTAGCTTGAGTTCTCTGGGGGGGGGGGGAATTGTGAAGACTGCCAGCCTAGCTAGATAGAATTTTGTAAATGATTATATGTCCTTGTAAATATTAATATGATTCACAAGCTTGTTTGAGAAATGCAAAAAAACTGTGTATGTTCTGAGCTTCAAACTGTAACCACAGTACACCCTGCTGAATGAAAGCCAATAAGCATAGGATTTTATGACTGTGTTTGATCTGAAGCATGGAGACAGGATGCCTGGGCTTGGAAATTCTTTCTATTGTCCTAAGACATAGATAATTACTAGGTTTTACATGTAAAGTGTCTTTTATTGCTGTGGCGTCCTGGCAGGTGCAGATTACAAAAAATAAATGTTAAAATTTTAAGTTTTGTGAGCCTGGAAAACTTAAGTAGAAGTGTCTTGAATGATATAATCTGAAATGACTCAGCAGGAATATGCATTATCCATTTAAGAATTTCTCAGAGAGAACGTTTTAGCATTTTGTATTTTGTTCTGAAGCTGACAACAACTCACCAGCACTTTGACTTGTAAGTATAATTTAGAACATAGTTTCTCTTAGGGACAGATAGGAATATAGCCAGATTAGTTATGTCAGACTATCCTACAATATTGTTTTCAAGTATTTTTCTGTGATTTCTGAACTCTCTATTAGCACTGTGTTGAATTGGTGAGTATCACCTTGTGTTTTTATTATTTATTATTATCAAATATTTTTAAACTTTTCAACTGTGGCTGTGTAGAGATAACTTAAGCTCTCAGAGTACTTTGCATTTATTTGGTGATACTGTATAAGCCACTCCAATAGCATTAGCCCTGGGTTACACTTACTATTTGAATACAGTAATAGTACACAGTAGAATTGGTCATCTTTTGGGAAGGGCCTTATAGTGGCTGATAAGCAGTGGTTGGTGTCAGTGATGTCTACCTTATAGTCTGGGCAGGAGGGGGCATAGGTGAAGAACCTGTACCAGCCTCCCCCAGAGTGTCTGTGTGTTTGTATATAATTCATATCTCAAAGTGTGTGTGTCAGCTACTTGGGCAGGGACATGAAGCACAGGTAGGACAGAGAGGGTGCTGGAGATTTTGGCTTGATCACTCGGCTGAGATCTGTACCCTATAGCTGTGCCAGTGGGGAGTCTTATTGGGGATCTGGAGAGAAAGAGAGAAACCAGCCCCAGACTGACTGTGATCACTGTGTGCTCTTAAGGGAAATTGTACTTTACTGTGTGTGTACTTGTTATCCTTCCCAATGTACATGCCCCTCACTGGTGCTAGTGATGAGGATTGAGGCTCCTTGATTACTGGGCCAGTGCATGGGCGCACAGCATATATCCCACATTGCCTCTAATACAAGAGGTTTAAGGAATCACAGTGGAAAGTCTAGCCTTGCTAGATTTTTCATTTGGTTTTAGTGATTGTTTTTTCTGTGTGACCTTTTTACTCATTATTTTAGATATCTGAGTGTAATCACCATGCTCCATGCACTACAATATGTTTTCAAGTTTTCAATAAGGCTTCTTTTCCCTGTTTGTTCATGATTGCATTTGCTAAAACAACAGTTATTCTAAACTGTAGATTTCTTTCATTTTAGGTTCAATAAAGATATGGTAGGGTTTAAAATTGGTAGTTAAAACACAATGTCAGATAGGTTCATAGGTAGGTACTAGGCTACTGGCTCTAGAGACTATACAAGCCTAGCCAAAAAGGTACCCTGGCTTTCTCCACCCAAGAAAATTATTTTCCTGTGCCCCTGTCAAGCAGAACCACAGAAGTGATCCTGAGGTGAATTTCTTATTACCCATCCAATCATCAAGATTTTTCTTGAAGAGTGCTAATGAGGAGCTCTGTTTGACATAGATAGCTAGTTTGTTCCAGAGTATGGGAAATCTCTGGGACAGGAATCTATCCCTCCAGCATGTTCTGTTTATTGTGGTGACAAGGTTTAGGTCCCTAGAGCGTGTAGCTCGGAGGGATTGGGTAGCATTCATTTGAATGGGAACTACAACATTCTTGGGCATACAGTCATGTTAGATAGAAGTTATCCTGCTAGTTGCTTTTATGACAGACGTCAGTGCTCATTTTCAGAGCTGGATCATAAATGGGGCCCTAGGCAGGGTAATGGATCAGGGCCTCCCCAGAACAGAACCCCTTGCAGCAACTCCTTCAGCCATTCCAGTGACCAAAAAAAAATGTTGCACTTTATTCATCTGCTTTTACTGTATTTGTGTTTCCTCCTACTTTATTTTGCTTTTCTTAAAAGTACTCAACTTTATTTATTCTGCTGCATTTATTACTGCTTGGTAGTAGCCTGATTACATTGTAACTGTTATTCTAGGTCTTTGGTTTGAGCACTTGGGCTTCATACAGGTTGTTTTACATTAAGAAGGTTTGTGCTCTGCACTGTTGTGGCAGGACATGTAGCTTACATCCTTCTAAGCTGGGAATTGCTGATTGAAGGCTTAGTGTCTGCTATTCTAAAAGTGTATTAGCTCTGGCTTAAGCACTTGGGCTTCAGGCCAGTTATTCTACATTAAGAAGGTTTGTGGTCTGCACTGTTGTGGGAGGAGAGGCTGGGTTCTGCCCTTCTGAGCTGGGAATTTCTGGTCACAGGCTTATTGTGCCTGCTTATTTGAACTGTTTCTTTCTGAAATTGGTGCGCCTTGTTCTGTAGCATAGACCTGCTTCAGGCCTGCTGAATCTAGCTGTTTTTATATAAGGCACTGATCCAGGCCATCTTTTTTTTTGGAAGGTTCCTGTGCACCTAGTAGCTGGAGTGTGCAGTTAATATATATATATATATATATATATATATATATATATATATATATATATATATATATATATATATATAAAAATTGCACTATATATTGCTATAAAAACTGCATTTGCCCAGTTTTGCATGCCAAGCAGTGCTGGTTAGCTAGGGTATAACTATTCCCGGCGCCACAAAGTCTCCTGTTCAATTTTTCCCTTGGAAATAGACAAGCTTTCAACTTAAGCACTCAAGCCATTCATTTCTCAGCCCGGCACTTGCTCAAAACTCATAGCAAGTACTTATAAACCCTAGCACTAGACCCTCCTATACTGTAGAGAAGGACAAGGCTCTCTATTCGACCTTACCAGCCATTCAGTAAAAGAGTTCACTGAATCTGGGCATTTTGAGGCAATGTTACAACTGCCTCATGTACATAGACAACCCTCTCCTCCTACCACCAAACACTAATACATGCGTGAGATGCAATTATACAGCCAAACTGGAGGCTAAGCTCTCTCAACCCAAGACTGGATCAGACAGTCAAGAGGAGAAGGGAAATACTTGCATCACACCACCAGTCTCACATAGACCCATTAAACCAGCACCAGCAAAAAACACACATAAATACGTGAAAGCATACTCAGAGGCTCTAAATAAAAATCTGCAAAAGAAACAGAGACCTCCAAAGCAGACATCCAAGCAACCTCCACTCCCCAATACAAACCATGAAACACATACTTCACAAAACCAGTGTGCCATGCAATCACAGCCCTTAAGACAAAATAACATACCCAACATACTAGTAATGGGGGACTCTATAGTCAGGCACACTGACTTCCTACTCACTAGGCTGAATAAGGAGAAGATTACTGTTAGCTGCCTGTCGGGTGCCAGGATCCGCCACATAACACAAGCACTCAGGTCACTCCAGAAGTACTAATATGGCTCTGTCATTGTCCATGTTGGTGTGAATGACTTGAGCTGTACCTCCCTGGACTACATGAAAAGAGACAAAAGAGACATGGAAGAGCTCTCTGATCACATAGCTGAGGCCCTAATGCCCCTGACCCTGAGTAGCATCCTGCCCTCACCAAGAATGATACCACAGTATAAAGACAAAAATTATCAATTTCAACAATTGGCTAAGTTTCTGGTGTCATTCAAAGGGGATTCAGTGTCTGTCCACCTGGAATGACATGCTCGACAAGCCACGCCGCTTCGCTAGAGATGGCATGCACCTGTCACCCTTAGGGTTTCAAATACTGGCCAAGGCTCTTGCCACCCCCATAGTGCCTTTTTTAAGCAAGGCTCAAAAGACAAACCTACCACCGCAAATAGCACAAGTAACAAAAAACTGAGGGTAATGCTACACAATGCCAGAAGTCTAAACCTCAAAATGCATGCACTCAAGGCACTCCTCAGTATGGAGAAAATCGATATATGTGCAATAACAGAAACCTGGTTTAGGCTCCAGTGAGCACCTTAGCACTACCAGGCTACAACTCATACCATACATTTCGGCCACAGAACCCGGACCAAAATACAAAAGGCGGGAGTGTATCCATATTCATCAAGGATACCCACACCTCCATGTTAGTGGCACAGCATGATGCTTCAGAGATTATCCACGTGCAACTAACAACGGGCAAAACTGCAATTCAATTTGTAGCTTGCTACAGATCACCCACCATATCCCAGGATCTCCATTCTGCATTTCTGGAAACACTGGGAAACATAAAGGTCCTACCAAACACCATAATATCAGGTGATTTCAATTACCCAAACATTAATTGGGAGAACTACTCAAGTACTAACTCCCTTGCCCAATATTTCCTAGAATTTATAAACTCAAATGCCCTGGATCAACTGGTCAACACTCCCACCAGAGGTGACAACACATTGAACCTGGTCATCACCAACATGGGCGACCAGTGTTCCACACCAGAGTTCAACCCCTCGCTGGTTAGATCTGACCATAAACAAATCACTTTGGATATCCACATTCCCCACTCCCACCCATGGACAAGGAAACCACCATGAAAAACTTTTCAAAAGCAAACTTCACGTTACTTAAGACCGATGTGGAAAGTTTCAAAGCCCCCATGCAAAAGGATAACACTATCCAAGCTGCAAAATCCTTTACTAATGAATTCTACGGGCACCTACAAGAATGCATGGATCATGCTATCCCAAGCAAAACCAAGGCTCACTCCTCCAAGAAAATGAAACCAGTCTGGTGGACTCCTGCCATAAGCAAGCTATACAATAGAAGGAGTAAACTAGTACAGAAAAGAGAAAAATCCCAAGAAGGGAAGACATCCCTGATCAGTATCAGCAAGAACCTACGATCCCTCATAAAATCATCCAAGGTGAGCTTCGAAAGAAAAATTACCAAGGACTCCAAAGATAACCACAAGGCATTCTTTAGCTATATCAAGAATCTAAGTGGCAATGCTCATATCTGCTCAGAGTTAGTGCAGAATGGCACAAAATATACTGAACCAATTGATATTGCCAACATCCTGGCAGACAGGTTCAGCACAAACTTAGCCCCCCTCTCACCCCCAAAAGGGCCCATAACCATACCAGAAGAATGTAGATCCCCTGAAATCACAGACACTCAAGTTAAAACAGCCCTCTCCAAAGCCAAAAATACAGCATCAATGGGACCAGACGGTGTCCCAGGCTGCGTCCTACATGAGCTCAAAGATGAACTAACCCCTCACCTAAACACACTGTTCAAACTCAGCCTCTCCACAGGCTATGTACCCATAAAGTGGTGCACAGCAATGGTTATTCCACTCCACAAAGGTGGATCCACAACATACCCTGGGAACTATCTCCCAATAAGCCTGACTAGCTTGGTCTGCAAGGCTATGGAGCGCATCATCATGGAACTCATTAACAGAGACATTGGGAACCTCCAAACACTGGACCCTACCCAGTTCGGCTTTGTTAAGGGCAGATCATGCCTCCTAAACCTGGTGGACTTCTTTGAGACAGTTACCAAGGCTATAGACAAGGGAAAGGTGGTACACACAGCCTACCTAGACATCGCAAAGGCCTACAACATCATTCCCCATGCTGGTATTATAGACAAGCTCACCAGCCTGAACATAAACCCCTGTGTCACAAGATGGGTTATAAACTGGCTCATGGACAGAACCCACATGGTGAGAGTTGCGGGAGCTAGGTCCGACTCTAAACCGGTTACAAGTGACATTCCCCAGAGCTCAGTCCTAGGACCCCTCCTGTTCGGCATATATTTCTCAGTGGGACAGGCAAGCATAGGAGGACTATGGCTGACCAAGTTTGCAGACAACTGCAAACTAGGGGCTATAAATGACACTCTGGCTGACACAGACATCCTCCAAAAGGGTCTCACTGAGATGGATACCTGGTGTCAAAATCATGGCCTCAAGCTAAATGCCAAAAAGTGCATAGTCATCCCCTTTGGAAAAAAACAAGGTACCTATAAACTACCACATAGGTGGTAGTCCCCTAAATATGGAAGATGTAATAAGGGATCTGGGGACCCAAGTAGACAGTCATCTCTCCTTTGATAATCACATTGCCAAAGTGGTTAGAAAATCCTTCTATGTGGCCCACCTAATCACAAAAGGATTTGCATCCAGATCAAAAGAGATCATTGTGCCCCTCTGCTCATCACTCCATCAGACCCATCATAGAGTACAATACCCCATTTGGGATGTACCTTACAAGACAACTGCAACAGCTGGAAAGACCACAGAAGTACCTCACCAAGAGGATCACTGGCCTCAAACAGATGCCCTATGCAGCTCGACTGAAGAAACTCCAGCTGTACTTGGTTGCATACCCCCTACTCAGAGGTGATCTCTGCTGACATACAAGACCATGTCCAACCCAGAATTGATGAACATGCTCCACCTAAAGAAAACCTTATCCCCTCAAGCCACACGTTCTAGGGATCTAAACCTCACCACAACAATAAATAGGACGTGCTGGGGGGATAGAGTCCTGTCCCAGAGACTTCCCATGCTTTTGAACAAGATTCCAAGCTACATTAGGCAGAGCTCCTTGCTAACACTCTTCAAGAGAAACCTTGATGAGTGGATGGGAAACAGAAAGTTTACCCTAGGGATCACTTCAGTGGATCTGCTGGACAGAGGCACAGGGAACTAATCTAGGAGGCGGTGAAAGCCAACACATTCTGGCTAGGCTTATAAATGCCTTCGGGCAGATAGCCTAGTACCTACCTAATGAAACTATGAACCTATTGCTTCACTATTTCTCTCCAGTTACCATAAACACTGTTCAAGCCTGCCAGTGTGCCTACTATTTCCTCCTTTACTTCTACAATGATTACAGAAATTTAGATTTAATTTAAAACTTTTATTTTACAAAACAATACAGTCTCATAATGAAAACAGACTTAGCATGAACAAAAAACTTCTCTGCCTCTGAAATTCACATTCATTGAAATGGCATTGAAACCCACATTCAAAGGAAATGCATCTGGCCCATGGAAGATTAGGTTTGCCTTTGGACTATTTTCAAGCCATAAGTCCCTTGCACACATTTCTAGGACCATAAATACATGCATGTGTTCTTTGATTCACCTTCCTGATTGCATTAAATTATATTCCTTGTATAATAAGGCACCACTTGGTAGAGTATGTTTTAAATTTGCAGTTTTGAACATTTTCCAGTAATCAATGAAACAAAATGTATAAACCAATAATGACAAAACTACCCATTTCAAAACATTTAAACTACAAAAGACCAATAAACTTCTGTCATTACACTCCACCAATATCAGTCAATATATACAATCTCTGCAGAGGTAAAGTCACCTGAATAATTCTACATTGTAGAAATCTATAACTAATAAAGAGGTTGCTGCTGCTGGCAAACAACTTTACATGTCACAGTTTCATGTACAAATTCAATGCCTGCTGCCCCTGAAAAATACATTTCCTATGTTACATTAAAATATTAGTAAGACAGTAATGGTTGTCAAACTGACATAGTTCATAGTTACTAGGAATCTCGGACACACTCAAGAGTTAAACACACCCATTCCTCCTTAAAGGGCACTGCAATATCAACACTCCCTCTACATGGTGTGGGAGTAGAACCCTCATCCTTCTCACCAATGGCAAGTATGCTACCTATTATACTACTAATACTGCTTTCAAGTTTTATAGCATAAAAACACTGAAGATGGCCATTTACTAAACAAAACAGTTACAGATTAAAAACAGAGTTATCATGAACAATAATAAACATTTTCCCCTTGAAACTCAACATTCGTATAAATGCACTGAAAGGCAACATTCTTTGAAAATGCTCTGGAACTCAAAATTCCTTGAAAATGCACTGAAATTTAACATTCTTTGAAAATGCACTGATCAACAGTCCTTGAAAATCTACCCTTATAACACCTACCCTTATAACACTTTAATAGTAGATATAGAAGATTCAGGCTCTTATCTTCAGTAATCAAGGTACAGGATTTGAGACTGAACAAGTTAACTAACCTGCCTTTTCTAAATGAAGCATTTCACACACATGCTTACACTTCTTGTCACTCACTGCATCCAGTTCTCCATGCTCATCTTTCATCCAGCAAAAAGCAACTTATTTAAAAATCCCATGTTCTATGCATGAACTTCCAGTGCTTAAATGTGCATGAATCATTAGTACGATGCACACAGATTGTGCCCAATGCTACTAACGGCACAGCATGTATCCTTAAAAAAATAAATGTTTTTTTTTATTTATTTAAATTAAATGTAGTGGCAGCCCACCAGCCAGTGGTCGCCCCAACTGCCTAGGTTGCCTACTGCTGGATCCCGCTCTGCTCAGCTTCTTGGAAGTAGAACAGGTGACTATGTTTATTAATTGTATTACACTACTAATTAATTGTATGCAATCTGAACATTGCGCAGTGTATTGCTTGATTTGTGTGCTGTTTCATGTAAAAACATCACTTAATCACAGTTAGTCAGTCAGTTAGTTAGTTAGTTAGAAAGGTAGGTTTATTGATTCATCAAGCAGGGAACCTTTTCCAGCCATGAAGAAGGTTACTATAAAAACGTAACAGTCTATATTCCTTATTGGGTGGCCTAAGGTTAAGGTGTTTGTCTTACAAACACAGGGTGCAGGGTTTGAGTCTCACAAGGGATAATTGGCTAGGCTTAAAATGGCTCGCAAGGGCAGTTAGCCAAGTACTAATCTATGAACCTATAGCTATCTATAATCTGTAGCTGTTTACAATACATAGGAATATTAAAGAAAATGCTACAGTATACATCTCACAATTCCAGATCTTTTTTTCAAATGCAGGTCTTCTGTGAAATTATCCTCCATGTGAGGAACTAACTTCCTAAATTTAGTTCTACAGACTACTCCCTTTTATATAATAGTAACTGACAATTAAGACCTTGTTATTTGGCTAATTGCACTGAGAATACTCACATACTCTATACTACAGGGTACATTCTAAGTACATATTTAGAGGCACATCCACATTTTTCATAACTGTTGCAGCCTATGCATGTATGCAGAACAAGAGCAAGCAAATTACTATAATTACTGCCTTGATAGTCATACAGAACTAGAATTATAGTGAATAATAGAATGTATTTGCAGCATCATTATAGCATAGGTGTGTTCATCTTGCCCACCAGAAAAAAATGCTGCTTACTTATACATTAAGTTATGGTTTAATGTGGTAGTATATACAATGTAAAGATGAACTACCATATTTTAATAGAGTGAAAAAAAGTAAAAAAATAATTTCAGACTTTATCTGTAATTACCCTGTTTTGGTACATAGCAGTACACCATGAAACCATCTGCTGAATTATTTATACAGGCAAAATAAAACAACTACTATGTTAACTACAATCAAGTAAATAAGCACTGTTAATGTATGTTGTGATGACCCACCACTGGATCAGTAATCAAGGAGCCTCAATCCTCACCACTGGCAACAGTGGAGGACGTACATTGAGACGATGGCAAGTACACACACAATATTTCCAGATGCAACTTTCTGCATCAAGTGCAATCTCTCTTAAGACCACACAGAGAGCACAGTCAGTCCGGGGATGGTTTATCCCTCTTTCTCCAAATCCCCAGAAGACTCCCCACTTGCACAGCTATAGGGTTTAGAGCTCAGCTGAATGACCAAGCCAAGACCTCCAGCACCCTCTCTGTCCAACCAGTGCTTCATGTCCCTGCCCTAGTAGTTGATACACACACTCTTTGAGATTGGATTTATACACACACACACACACACACACACACGCACACACACACACACACACTCCTGGGAAAGACTGGCACAGGTTTACTAGCTATGCCTTCTTTTGCCCAGACAATAAGGTAGTTATTACTGCCACAAGCCAAATCCTTATCAGCTATTTTAAGGCCTTTAACAAAGAGTGTCCAATCTTACTGTGTAATGTTACTATTAATATAAATGATAGTTTGACTAAGGGCAAGGCTATTAGGAGTGGCCTACACAGTGTCACCAAATAAATATGCAAGTACTCTCAGAACTTAAATATGTCTCACAAAGATCAGCCACAATGAACGGTTTAAATATATTTCATAATAAATAATAAAAGAACAAGAAAATGCTTAGTATGTATTCACAGTGACATCAGAGGTCAAAACCACAGGAATATTAAAAACAACATTGCAAGACAATCTCAAATAAATAAAGAAAAACATCTAAACTATGCTTCTTTATATTCCTGACTGAATCTAAGAGAATTACTATACCGTAGTTAACTTACTTAAGAGCAAAGCAGATGTGTGGTGAATGGGTCCTGTTGTTGCCAGGTCAGAGACAGAATACAGAATGCTGTGTTTCTCTAAGAGACTCCTAAAATTAATATCTCAAATATTACTGCTGGGATAGCTTGCAGAATGACATCATTTTTTGTCCTCTGACTCTATCCGAGATGAAACTGCCACTGCTGGAAGCTAGCATCTACCTGTGAAAATATATAGACATCAGATCTTTGGCAGATGCTGGAAGTTATAAAACAATTACATCCCCCCACATTTCAAAACTAGCAATTATTTCACTTTAAAGACAATTCATCCTACTGCCAGGGAACTATCACTGAGTATGTTCATTGCAACATTCATTCTGCTGTGTGCACTTCTTCCACCTTGTATATAGATCAACTATCTGTTTACTGAGTGTAATATTTAAGTGTATATATCTAAACTTTCTTGTTTTTTAGAGTTATATTTTTTAAGACAAACTGTATACTTCATTTTAAACTGTACTTTCCTACCTAACATACTTTATGGTGAAAGTCAAACCTTTTACCATGTAAATAGTACTGTATTGCTTTGTTAAACTCCATAGTCACTTTCTGTTTAATTAATTTCTTTGATGAAAATCTTCATGAATAATGTATTGAGATTTATTTTTTTTACTTTTTGCTGTCCTGTTTTATTAGTTTAATATGGAGCTTATCTCCCCAGGCCTCTACTGAAATGGGCATGTATCCAGTTGGACTAGCCCGGTCAACAAATGTAAAATAAAATAAAATAAATAAATAAATTCAGAAAACTCCCTAGTACAGACATTCCATGTCTAGCTGCCATAAAGTAATTTAATTTCAGCTATTTTTCTGAAGTTAACCTCCCGCATTCCAGTTTCCACTGTTAAAATATATACATTTAAGCAGTTACAATATTGCATGTACATTTCTGTTCTCTTCCAGCAGGGCACACTGTGGATACATCTTTAAGCTCAGTACTTTACAAAATACCTTTTTTAACACACATGTCTGTACAAACCTAGTTTGATATACACACGACATACAGTTCTAATGCGGTTGTAATACAAGCATCTTATATAAATCATTTTGATATTCACCAATGACATATAATTATTTACAAACTTCCAGATAGCTGTACTGGCAGTATGTCCCTTTGTCACACTTTTATATAAATCATGTTGATATTCACAAATGACATATAATTATTTGCAAAATTCCAGATAACTGGGCTGGCAGTGTCTCCTTTTGTAACATATGCATCTGACCAGAAGAGCCACTTAAGCCTGGTTTCACATTACTGAGTTCCTGGAGCAAATACATGACTGGGTAGCAGAAGCAAATCTGCAGTTCTGGAGTACCACCGTAGCATTAGCAGAGAAAGTGCTCCTTTCAATTAGAAATAGAATCAATACAGCTATAGCAGCATTAAAAATCATGAGCTACACTGAATTAACATATTAAAGGTCTTTATAACAATAACAAAATCAGCCTATCCCAGCTGTATTAAAGTGAGGAGGAGTTTAACAATAGAGAAAGGAAATCTGGCAAGGTTAATCCAGTTAGAAAACTGTGTCAGACTTAATGTAGTCAGACAATAAGAGGGATGACCTGAAATGTGGGGCACCAGAATCAGGAGTTCTGACATTATTAACAGATTTGAAATTTCCCAGCAAGTTCAACAAGGTTAGTTACCCCCCCCCCCCTCCAGAAGTAGTAAATGGGGGATTTACAGTTGCACAAAAGGAATCAACCCCTCCATCATAATCAATAGAAAGAAAGAAATTTGCTGAATTATATGCCTGGACTAACCAACATAAGCCTGACATTCTCATTCTAAAAGAAACTTGGCTTAAACGCAGCATAAACAACTCTGAAATGACACCTCCCACTTATAATATCACCTGTAATAACTGTATAAAGAGGAAAGGTGGTGGTACTGCTTTAATATTTCCCAACAACTACCATATTTCCCCTTATGACAAACCAATAGCAACATTCAATTCAGCAGCGCTTCTTATTACTTTGCTGAATTTAAACAATTACAAACAAATATGTATTACTGTTCTTTATATCCCTCCTGGTGACAATACAAGTATACTGGAAGTTAGCCTACGTTAGATATCCATAACAAATCCACAATAAATAATACTACTAAGTGATGTGAATAGGGTTGCTACCCCTCGGTTTTTTTTCCGGACTATCCGGAAATCAAACTTATTCTCCGGCAGTCCGGAAAACACTGTACAAACTCTGGTATTCTGTTTCAAAAAAGGAAACAGACTATCGGAGTTTGTAAATTGGCTGATTTACTATGCTTTTTTACAGAAAAGCATAGTAAATCAGCCGAAAACAGGCAGCAGGAACAGAAAAAGAGGGCGTTCCCCGCCAAGTGATGTCATTATGATGTCACAAAATGGGTGAAATATGGGCGGGAGAGGGGGTGGGTGGGTGTAATTACTCGTGATGCGAGGGGTGTGGCTTTACTCCGGTTTTAGCCACAATGAAAGGTGGCAACCCTAGATGTGAATGTCAGCTGGTTGGACATAAACTCTAACTCCCTTACATCTATTTGGTTTCACATAACTAATTAATAGCCCTGCACATCATAGAAAGTCATCAATTCCCTTTTAAACTGGATCCTAGTATCAGACCCTAGCAAATACACTACCTCAGTACAATGTCTGACTGTCTCATATGTTCATAGGTGTGTACTAGGCTAATAGCTCTGGAGCCTTTACAAGCCTAGCCCATAGGATTACCCTGGCATCGTGCCACCCAACCTTAGTTCCCAGTGTCTCTGTCAAGTAGAGCCACTGGAGTGATCCCTGGGGTGAATTTTCTATTTCCCATCCACTCATCAAGATTTCTCTTGAAGACGGCCAGTGAGGTGCTCTGTTTGACATGTATGGGAAGTCTATTCCATAACATAGACAGTCTCTGGGTTATGAACCTGTCCCTTCAGCATGTTCTGTTGATTGTGGTAATGAGGTTGAGGTTTCTGGAGCATGTAGTGTGGAGGGATTGGGAGTTCTTTAGCATTTCTAACAGAGTTGGGTCAGACATGCCTTTGTAAGTCAAGCAGAGATTACCTCTAAGTAGGCGATATGAGACAGAGAAAAGTTGGAGTTTTTTTGAGTCTGTCCATATAGGACAAGTGTTTAAGGCCTATGGTCCTCTTTGTGAGGTACTTTTGCACCCTCTCTAGTTGTTGCAGGTGTCTAGTGAGGTACATGCCAAATGAGGCATTGTACTCAATGACTGGCCTAATGATGGAAGAGTAGAGGGAGACAATGACCTCTTTCTTCCTGGATGCAAAACCGTTAGTAATGAGATGTGCCAAATAGAAGGACTTTCTGACCACAGTGGCAGTGTGGTGGACAAAAGAGAGGTTGCTGTCAACCTGTGTTCCCAGATCTCTTATAACACCTTCTGTGTTCAGTGGACTACCATCAATATGGTAGTTCATGGGAACTGGGTTTTTCCCAAAGGGGATGACAACACATTTTTTTGGCATTGAGCTTAAGGCTATGGTTTTGACACCAGTCGTTGGGCCTTTCTGTAGGATGTCAACATCACTTGGGGAGTTAATAATGGCTCCCAACTTGCAATCGTCTGCGAACTTTGTCAGCCATAGTCACTTTGCGTTGTCCTGGACTTCTGAGAATTAGATACCAAAAGGAGAGGACCCAGGACCGATCCCTGTGAAACTCCACTCATGACTGGTCAGCAGTCTGACTTGGAGTCAGCTACTTTCACACTGTGGGTTCTATCTGTGAGCCAGTTTGCAACCCACCTAGTGATATAGGGGTTGATGCCTAGCTTGGTGAGTTTTTCTGTGATTCCTGAGTGGGGAATGGTATCAAAGGCATTGGCCAGATGAAGGTAGGCTGTATGAACCACCTTGCTTTCATCCACAACTTTGGTGACTGACTCAAACAAGTTAACCAAGTTGAGCAGGCATGATCTACCCTTCAAAAAACCAAACTGTGTGGGATACAGAGTTTGAAGATTCCCTATATCCTTGTTTATTAGGTCCATAATGATGCGTTCCATAACTTTGCATATCAGACTTGTCAGGTTAATGGTGCGATAGTTCTCAGGGTCTGTAGTCGCTCCTTCTTTGTGGAGAGGGATGACTATAGCAGTCTGCCATTTGGTATGGACAAAGCCTGAGGTGAGGCTGTGATTGAATAGGGCACACATCTGAGGTGCCAGTTCACTCTGTAGTTCATGTAGAACACATCCAGGGATATTGTCAGGTCCCATTGAACCTGTATTCCTAGCCTTATACAGTGCTGTTTTAACCTGTGCAGCAGTAATACTGGGTGCCTGGCAATCTACTGGTATTGTGATTGGTCCTTTGGGGGGGAGGGGTAAAGTTGGCACTGAATCTGTCGGCCAGTATATTGCCAGTATCTATTGGCTCAGTGTAGGAGGTACCATTGTGCAGCAGCTCAGAGAAAATCTGGGTATTGCCGTGGAGGTTCTTTACATAACCATAGAAGGCCTTGTGGTTGTCTTTACTATCTGCTGTAATTCTGTTTTCGTAGCTAGCTTTAGAGGATTTGATGAGGGATCACAACTTTTTGTTGAGGCTGCTAAGGGAGTTTTTCCAGTCTTGGGACTTCACCTTATTCCACATCAGTTTCCTCATTCTGTTGTAGAGTTTGTTTATGGCAGGGGACCACCAGATTGGCTTCCTTTTTTGGAGGAGAACATCTTGGTTCTATTTGGTATGGCAAGATCCATGCATTTGTGTATGTGTTCATAAGTGCATTGGCCTATGATTTGGCAGTCATGCAACTATTCTCCATTTGCGTGGGTGCTGTGAAGTTAGTCACCTGTGTTCTTAGGAGCCCAAAGTTAGCTTTGGAGGTGTTTTTCATGGTGGTTACCTTTGCAGGGGCTTGAGTGTGAGGGATTTGGATTTCCAAGGTGATTTGTTTGGGGTCGGATCTAACCAGGGAGGAGTTGACTATTGGTGTAAAGCAACAGTCACCCATGTTAGTAATGACGAGGTCAAGGATATTGCTGCCTCTAGTGGGGGTAAGAATGAGCTGGTCCAGGGCACTGGAATTAATGAATTCCAGGAAATGTTGGGCAGGTGTATTGGTACATGAGTAGTTTTCCCAGTTAGTGGAGGAGTAGTTGAAGTCACCCAGTATGAGCGTGTTAGGTTGGACCTTAATATTCTCCCAGGGTGCTTAGGAATGTGGAGTGAGTGACTTGGGACATGGTTGGGACCTATAATAGGCTACAACCTGAATCACTGTCTTACCCAATGTTAGCTCCACTTGAAGTATCTGTGATGCATTGTGTTGAGCTACCAGTCTGGAGGTGTGCACATCCTTTATGAATATGGAACCACCACCACCTTTGGAGCTTCAGTCCAAGTTCTAGGGCCAAAAGGTGTGGAATGAGTTATAGCCTGGTAGTGGAGGGGTGCTTTCTGCTGCCAAGAAACAGGTCTCTGTTACAGCACAAATGTAGATGTTCTCCATTTTAAGGAGTGCTTCAAGCAAGTGCATTTTGAGATTTAGACTTCTAGCATTGAGCAGGATGACCCTCAGATTGCATTTGTTTGTAGCTGTTATGGTGGTAATTTGGTCTTTGGAACACCCCCTAAAAAAGACACTATATGGGGTGGCAAGAGTCTTGGTCAGTATCCAGAAGCCCAGGGGTGACAGATGCAGATCATCTCTGGCAAAGCATCGAGGTCTGTTCATCCCAGGCAGACAGATACTGGATCCCCTTAGAATGACACCAGAAACTTAGACAATTGTTGAAATCAATCATTTTCTGCTTGTACTGTGGTATCATTCTGGGTCATGGTAGGATGCTACTCAGGGCTAGGGTCGTACCCACCTGGGTTAAATAATCCGGGAGGTCCCCCATGCCTCTTTTCATGTAGTCCAGGGAGGTACGTCTCAGGTCATTCACACCCACATGTACAATGGCAGAGTCATATTTGTACCTGTTGTTGTGGGACCTGAGTGCGTGCATTATGTGGTGGATCCTGGCACCTGACATGCAGCTGACTGTTACTTTCTCCTTATTCAACTTAGCGAGTGGGACATCAGTGTGCCTCACTATCAAGTCACCTATGACTAGTGTGCTGGGCATGCTGTTTTGCCTTAGGGGCTTTGGTTGAGTGGCACACTGTTTAGGAGAGTTATGTGTCTCATGATTAGTGTTGTGTTCTGGTGGTCAAGTGAATTTCTGCCTTGAAGGTTTCTGCTGTTTGGGTAGATTTTTATTGAGAGCTTCCGCGAAGGTGGGTGTGTGGTTTGTGTTTTTATGTGAAGGCAGTGCTGGTGTGTCTTCTGGAGGGCTATGTGTTCCATGTGGTGTAGTGCAAGTGTTGACCTTCTCCTCTTGACCAGCAATTCTGGTCTTGGCTGGATAGTGCATGGCTTCCAATTTAGATATATAAGTGCATCTCTCGCAAGTCTGAGTGTTGGGAGGTAAGAGGAGAGGGTTGTCGGTGTACATGAAGCAGTTGCTACATTGTCTCAGGATGCCCAAGATCACCAGGTTAATAGGAGAAAGCACAGGGAACTGACCTTAAGACATGCCTGGAGGGGTGGGTATTAATAATAAGTACTGGAGCTGTTTCCCTGTAGAACGTTTAGTGCTGGTATCACTTTTGTGTGCTACAATAATTGCTACAAGAAGTCTGGTATGGTAAAGTGCTAGACTAATAAGCTAGTAAAGGATCTAAGGGAAAAAATTGAAGAGCAGACTTTGGCACCTCTCAGAAGCTTACAAACAGTCCTGGATACAGCAGATTTGTATCTGGACTAGACTAGTTACAGGAAAGGTGGGAAACAAGCTCAACGCAGGCTTTTAAACCAGAAAGTTGAAAGAGATAGAAAAACTGCCCAAACAGCCAATAAACTACAAATTCTGAACCAGAAACCACTCCTCTTGTGATAGATAGGCAATCTAGTGCTTACCACTCCCACTGATAAGCTAGAAGGCTTCCCTCAACACAGAAAGGCTTGGGGGGCTTAGAAGCTTACGTACAGTCCTGGATACAGCAAATCTGTATCTGTTCTAGGAAAGTTACAGGAAAGGTAGGAAAAGTGCAAATGCTGGCTTTTATACCAGAAAGTTGAAGGAGATGGAAAAAAACTGCCCAAACAGCCAATACACTACAATTTCTTTGCCAGAAACCACTCCTCTTGTGGTAGATAAGCTATCTAGTGCTTACCACTCCCACTGACAAGCTAGAAGGCTTCCCTCCGACACAGAGAGGCATGGGGGGCTAAGAAGCTTACAAACAGTCTTGGATACAGCAAATCTGTATCTGGACTAGAATAGTTATAGGAAAGGTGGGAAACAAGTGCAAATATGGGCTTTTAAACCAGAAAGTTGAAGGAGATGGAAAAAAGTGCTCAAACGGCCTATAAACTACACTTTCTGGGCCAAAAACCACTCCTCTTGTAGTAGATAGGCTATCTAGTGCTTACCACTTCAACTGATATCTAGAAGGCTTTCCTCAATGCAGAAAGGCTTGGCGGGCTCAGAAGCTTACAAACAGTCCTGGATACAGCAAAACTGTACCTGGACTAGACTAACTACAGGAAATGTGGGAAACAAGCACAAACGTGGGCTTTTAGACCAGAAAGTTGAAAGAGATGGAAAAACTGCCCAAACGGCCAATAAACTACAATTTCTTAGCCAGAAACCACTCTTGTGGTAGATAGGCTACCTAGTGCTTACCACTCCCACTGATAAGCTGGAAGGCTTCCCTTCAACACAGTAAGGATTGGGTGGCTCAGAAGATTACAAACAGTCCTGGATACAGCTAATCTGACTCTGGACTAGACAAGTTACAGTAAAGGCAGGAAACAAGCTTAGAATTATTTTTTATTACAGAAAAGCAGCTAAAACAGCAGTAAAACAATTCAAGTGCAGTGCAAGCTAGCACACTTGAGTGTGTAGCAATATTAAAGCAATTTATTCAAACTGTATTCTGAACTGAATTCAATTATTGTTTAATTCAACTCTGAACAGCTAAAAAGTGCCAAAAAATATAAATATCAGCTGAGAAGTACATTCAGTCAGAACACAAGGTAAAGTGGAAAGGGAGAAAGAAGAAACAGAAGATAATTCAAGGTTAAGGACCTAAGTGGGTTGGCCTATTCAAATGTTCTCCCTGAATTAGATAGAATGAGCTAATGACACTAGACTGGAATAGAGCTGAACAGATGGGACTGGTAGGAATGTCTGAAATCGAAATATGATCTCACTGTACTCGGTTGAGTGAGCAAATGAGATAGACCTAGGAGGAGTGTTCAAGCACAAATTTACAGGAGGGGCGGGAAATTCCAAAGCCACCAAGATTAATACCACAACAAGAACAGGGAGGAACGGCAGAAAACAAACTGCAGGGAGACAGAGAGATCACAATATTCAGCGATCATCTCTCATTCTATACAACCAGACATTTCACACATCCACTTAAACAGTATGTTTATAAACAGCATGCAACCTTTCCAATTTTAACTGAGAAATGTTCATTACTAACCTGTCCTCTATTAACTGGAACTTCCTGGAAATCCTCCTCTTAGATGATGCTGTAAATGAATTCACTACAACTTTCCTGAATATCCTAAATAGCCTTGCACCTCCTAGAAGAAAGAGACTAAAAACAAACAGTGTTATTTGGTCATCCAAAAAGAGAAGAATCTTAATGCAGGACAGGGAAAAAGCACAATATTTTGAAAACCAGAATGGTTCATAATTGTACTAAAAAGCAAATTAATGAAGACAAAAACTATACTATAATAACTTTCAGAATAATAGTAAACACAACCCTAAAAAATTCCAGATGGCCATTAAAGAAATCTTGCATCCCGACCCTAAATTCAACCCTAACACCTCTCCCAATAACTCATCACTCGAAACCGCAATACAATTCAAGTATTATTTCATAGATAGTATAGCATCTCTAACCAAGGATTCCCCAATATCTAATTCTAACCCTGCCCAGCAGCTACATATCACCACATCCACTTTCACCTTCAAACCTGTGCCCACATCCTATATAAAACTACTCTTAAACAAACTCAAGCAATGCTCGACTTCAGCTGATGACCTTCCAAGAAAATACCTTAGAATAGCAGCCGATAGTATTGCCTACCCTATCCCAATCCTTATACATAGGTCAATCCAGGAATCCCACATTCCTTCTTTCTGGAAAAAGTCACACATTATCCTTCGGCACAAAGGAAGAAATTCAACAGACATTGCCAACTTTAGATCTATAGCAATCTTATCTCCCTCACCACAATACTTGAAAAATGTATTCAAAAACAATTGCTAAACTATCGCCTGCAGGAAAAACGCCTATCATCCACACAACCTGGCTTCCATTCTTCCCAAAATACTAACACTGGACTTCTAACCTGTATAGATACTGTCAATAAAGCTAGAGATAATGGCAAACTAGTCTCCTCCTTATTTCTAGACTTGACTAAAGTCATCAACACAGTTTGTCACAGGAAACTTCTACTTCAAATGTCCTTATTAGGTCTCTCTCAGCCCAACCTTCTATGGTTCAAAAGCCATCTCTCCAATAGGTATCGGTCAGTAAAATGGCACTCCACCATCTCTTCATACCTCCCATTCACCACCAATGTACCATAAGGCTTTATCCTTGGTCCCCTCCTTTTTAACATTCTTACCAACACCCTCCACACATCCACACAACAGACCTCCCTAATACAGTATACAGATGACTCCACACTCATTTACACATTTGTTAACATGGTACACCAAATAAAAAAATATATTCAGCCAGCCTTAACAGCAGTTGAAACATGGCTTTGAAACTCACAACTCATGCTCAACCCTAAAAAAAAACAATTATTTTTTCCTCAAAGCCCTCTCCCATGAAAAAACAAAATTTAAAGTCCTTTTGCTTGATAGTACAATCATTGAAGTCACTTCTCATAACAAATTATTAGGGATGACAGTGGATGATAATCTTAATTCGACCTGCATATATAAAACTGCATAAAAAAACTCATAAAAAAACTAGGGATGCTTTATAGTTCACGTTCTCACTGATGCAACTAAAGCTTCACTTGTCACTTCTATCTCCTCTCCACACTTCTTTATGGTGTTCTCATCCTTACTAACCTTCAGGCATAACAAAAATCAAAACCTGAACAATGCTATAGCATAGTTGCTAAATTTTCAGTCAATACCTTTTTTGGAACGATCCACTGTATAGCACTAAAACACCTAAATTGGTTAGAACAACTCCATCAGCTAACAGATACACTGCTTCTTATAACGTATAAAATTATCCATAATCCATCTGTTTGTCCAGTACCAAATAACATTCTACCCAACTATGTTCCTAACTGGTCAGTATATTCCAATGACCAAAATCTCCTGCTTGTCCACAAACCTATCAAATCCGCTCAGCAGTGTCTATACTTATACCATGTTGCTAATGCCTGGAACTCCTTATCTATCTCCTTATCTCTTCATAGGGTCAATACCCTCCCTTCCATCCTTCAAAACCATTCTTAAAGACTCCCTAGCCAAAGGCTGGCTCTGTTCTTGCTCAACACCAGGTGTGGGCAAATACATATGCATACCTTACATCTAATTAATCTCTCTTCTTCACTCACCTCTTTACTTCTTTCAATTTCTCTCCCCTGGCTTTCTGTCTAAATATACCTTAAACTTGCTTTTCTTTCACTTTCTATTGTAATTCCTGTTTGTATTATATTAACTTACCTTTAATTTCTCTATAAACTTGCTAAACTTTCTCTAACTATTAAATCATTATCATATAACTTGTATCTATTTTTAACAATTTTCTTTCATATTATGTCTACTTTGGTATAATTATTTAAACTGTAATTGTTTTTATATTATCTTTAAAGACTGTAAAATTATTGTTATCAAAATGTTTTGTCATACTTTGGAGCTGTTCTCTACGGGCCTACAGTGAAAATGAGCTCCTACCCAGTCGGACTTTCCTGTTAATCAAATGTCAGTAAGTAAATAAACAAATGAATTCATGTGTGCACATCAGCTTTAGCTGAGAAAATGTCCTCCAGAAGAACTAACTCAGTTGAGATTCCTGTGTAGGTAAATGTTCAGGGAAATCACAGCAGATTTATAGCAGTCATGAAGCATACTTCTTTAAAGTCACGTATGTGCATAAGGATAGCCTGTGCACTGATAATTTGAATGTACTTTTTATACAAATAGAATAGCATTTGAATTTTAAAGGGACAGAAGTGATGCTGTCCTGGGATTCTTGCGACACCCTGTGAATAATTATTACAAAGTCTTAAAGAGAATAGATTAAAAGTAGAAAAGAAAAGCATAAATTTGACAATTGTACTTGAACTTTATGGATTTATATTTTCTGGAAAAGGAACATCACCAGATCCAAACAATGTCAGAGTTATGCAGGTTGTGTTCCTTCCAAATAATACAACAGTAAATCGAAAACAAAAGGAACTTAATGAAAAGCGATAATTTGAAAAGATTGATCAAAGGGGTCTATATTATATATTCAAAGCTTCAAAATTTCAAACCTCATATGTTTGACAACATATGAGCAAAACTTGAATCTTCGAATATATAATAAAAACGTAAAAAAAAAAAAACACAATACTCTGAGCAGGGGAGCAAGCCCCCCTGCACCCCACACACACACACCCACTTAAATATACCAATTCCGAGACTACACTTCAGTGCAGAAAAGGGAAATTTTCCCATTCTGTGCATAAGGAGCCATTGCCTTTCACCTAAGAACGTTTCAAAGTTCGATCATATGGTGTTGACCATATGACATTCGAAATTTGAAACATTCGATAATTTATTTAGGGACCCGATCAAAGAAGCACTTGGGCAATTAAACCAAACTTAAGTTTCAAGACACTGATGTCTACAGGGGCAAAGCCAGGTATATACCATGTATGCCACAGCATCTACATTTTAAAAAGTAATTTATTTTATGTAATGAGATGTGATAGAATTGAAAGTTAATAAGCCTTGACATACTTAAAATCTCTGTATTTTCTGCAGTTGAAGTTTTTGTTAAATGCCTGATTGGTTAAATAGCTTTTTTTTGCTTGTTTAAGCCTCTCATTTTCAAGAGTTTATTCTCCCAGTATTATAAAGGTATAATGCTCAAAAACATGCAATGTGTGAGATGGCGGGAACACTGGAGTGATGGGGGCTATATATTCAGGAAGCTTGCATACAGTTCATAGCTCTTGGCTAAGAACAAGGATGGCATACGTCAAACAATGTATGAGATAGTATTAGACATTAATGGCAGTTGAGAAGGGCATTCAAACTTTTATATGCCACTTAGTCTGGGAAACTGATTTATTATTCTTGAAAAATGAAATTACATTTTTTATGAGAAGAAATCTAAGAATAGTGCATATGATTTTTTTAGCTCAATTTTTAGTTAATTTCCATGATTCCTTTATAATTTTAAGTACATATATAACATTAAGTACAAATAAGTAAACACACACACACACACACACACACACACACACACACACACACACGGGTTTATATCATGTATTCGAGCTGAAGTAAGTCCGACTACATGAATATCGAACACGGAAGTTCGAAATGCAAGAATTTCGAACACACATGGAAAAAAATCACTGTTCTGGTACAAAACGAAAAAACACACATACACTTCAAACTGTTCCCAATGTGGGGGGCTTTGCCCCCCACCCCCCTACTTAAATATACCAACTCCGACATCGCACCACAGTGGAGGAAATAGCAAAGCCTCAGAAATGGCCCACCGATTTTTTCCCTGGGAAAAAAATCGGTGTTCTGCAGCTTCACTATTTGTGCATTTCGAACTTCCCAGTTCGATGTTATGGCGTTCGGACACCTGTGCATTTGAACTCCTGATATAGACCCCCACACAAACACACACACATAGATAAATAGATAAGCAGACAGATAGAGAAGCACAGGACAGTTCAATACGCAAATTGAGTATATCATATGTAATAAGCACAAGAAGAAATACAAATTATGGGTAATGAGTCTGACAAAGTGCCAAATTCCATCATATTCTCCAATATTTAGACAGTCCAAATTCAGGATTTACTAGTACTTTTCCAGGAAAAACTGTGCCCCTTGTAATAGCCTTTGCAATTATCTTGCATAGAAGTTACGTACTCACAACAGAAATTAAAGCACTAGTTACATTATTGGCCTGTGAGAATTTTCATGGAATCTACATGTGCAATCACCTGATGCTTTACCATGGCCACATCAAATGTAGTTGACTCATAGAAATCCAAGATGGCCATGTGTCAGCCTAAGTAACATGTGTGGAATACTCCTGACAAGTGTATCCTTATCTGCAGATTCATTGAACATATACCATGCAATGTACAAAATTGTTCTGCATGCATCATTGTGCAGATGTCTCCATACTATCCAGTGTCCAGTAACACATTTGTCAGGTACATGCTGTACTTGTGTCACTGAGGATGGTACATTTCCCCTTGATATTTCAGAAAGTCAAATACAGTTGATGCAGCAACAGTGAAGTGTCAGTTGGCCACAAGTGACTATTGCATTTTCATATGTATCTCTTTGGGAAGGAGTTTAGACTATAAAGGAGACACAAGACTTTTTTGAAATAAGAGGGGATGCCCTTGGAAGTTAGATAAGACTTCTGTCTGATTAATCTATTTTCAAATGGTATGTCCAAAGAAGTCTTAATCCCCCCTTACTCATATCTCATTAAACCCATTACTGAATATAATACACCTCTTGGCATGTATTTGTCTAAGTATATCCCTCAACCTGAGGGACCTCAGAGATTCCTAACTTAAAAGATCAGTAGCTCAAAATGTTTAGTTGTCATGACAGACTAACAGCTCTCTATCTATACTCACTTTATTTAGATTCCTCTGTGGAGATCTGTGTGTAACCTTTTAAGCTATGAAAAATCCAGCCATTTGTGATCTATTCCTCAGCAAAAGAAATGGCTTTTCAAATAAGTGGCTAAGGGAACTAAATCTTCATCAAATGATAAGTAAGACCCAATGACATGATAGATTCATATATGTATCCCCCACCTCTAGAACAAACTTCTACTATATGTCAGGCAAAGCAGCACCCTGGGAACCTTCAAGGTAAATTGAGATAACTAAGTGGATGGCCTCAAATTCTATCTGACATTGCCCTCCTTGAGGGAATTTTTGAACATGGGTTATTGTCCAGGCTTGTAATGGTCCACAGACTGATTGCTAAGTACTTAACCATGAACCAATGAATAGTACAGTGGTTCAGAGGTTAAGGTTTTTGCCTCAGAGCTCAAAGATCAAGATTTTAGTCCTGTCCTTCAGTCACTGTCAGGAGCCTCCCAAAGACATGCTGATTGGTACCCTTTACCGTACCTATACATTGCAATAGGTACAGTATAGGGTACCGTACCTATAGATTGCAATTATCCTTTCCCTTATAGTATAAGCTATGGATAAATGGGGTCCAAGATGAAGAAAAATAAGTAATTAAGTGCTTTACGGGGAAGAGAACATCATTTCCAAAAGACATTGCAAGGGGCAGTGCATATCTCTCATATTCCTTCAATTGAAAGTGAATTCTGACCTCTTCTAATAGACTAAAGGGAAGCAAATATGGATTGTGCTACAGCACCAATATAAATAAATAATATTATGGTACTAATTATAACTGCTCCTTACTAATTGCTTCACCATCCATTTCATTAGTTTACTGTCTTGTATAAA
>NC_056745.1:1264807055-1264819555 GCF_019279795.1 Protopterus annectens
CATGCTGTTTTGGTGGTGAAATGACTCATGCTGTCACTGAAACTCCCAATTTCAGTCCTACTATGACAAATGGTGACCAGCCAGCAGCAGTAGTAGTAGTATCGGGACCCATGCATCAGGCTCATGTGTGGCACACAGATGCACAGGTAAAGAGACAGCATCTAGTCCAGAACTATAAACCATGATATTCAGGTTACTGTTTCCTTTCTTATAAAAAACACAGAGTCTAATTAATGCATGCAGTGATGTCTGTGGGTTATGCTATGTGGCATATTGTCTACTGTTGCTGTTCATCAGACAGTTCTTCTCATCTATAAATAATGATTTTTTTTATGTAGAGCCAGTACTCAAACTATTGTTTGAAGTCATGCCTGAGTGCTCACTGACTCCTGTCATATCATATAAGGAATAATCCCATTTCTAACTGTTTTTCACAAGAAATCCTAATGATGTTGTTTACCAAAGTATGCACATACTGAATGTCCTCAAACTGTTCAATTAATAACAAGTGTTAGTTAAGTATTTAACATGAGTTCATACCTTGCATTTGAATGAAATATTAATGTATTTTTTTATATTATGCAATGTTGTCTCAGTTTGAAGTGTATTGTCTGTTAAGGTACTGCACATCAGATTATTTTATTTTGCCATACACAATAATTTGTGGCTTCAGAGACAATAAACATCATCATTAGTGCAGTACTTAGGGTGAAGTAGCTGCAGTGTTTGTTTACATGGCAGGATACTTATTTTAATTTGTAATTTTCTAATTAGTGTTTCTATGAAAACTTGTGCACTACCACTTTAAAGTTGCAGGTACCTGCAAGCTGTTAGAATGGTAATGCATAGAGCATTAACAGTGTTACTGAATTCAGTCATGTTATGATATACAGCTCTATTTCCACAGTTCCATGAGGATTTAAGCAGTACACTTACAGGCATAAATGCATACAGTTGAAAAATGTCCTAAATCCTCCCCCTGCTTTTTTAATAACTTATTCCCCTTCAAGTTAAACATTGACCTGTTTTTTGTAAAGGTCAAACTATAATTAACAGAAATGTCACACTTGATTCAGAATAAATAAGTTTTTGTGAAGGTCAAACTATAAGTAACAGAAATTCCACACTTAATTCAGAATAAGCCAAAGTCAAATATGTCATACACTTCTCTTAAAGACAGGCTAGGTTATTGTGCTAGTGATTTTGAAAAGGGTCTGCCATGATAGCTGGATTTTGAGTTAGTCCGATGTTGTGACCTACTTGAAACACTGATCTGACAGTGCTGCAGGACCATGATCAGGACCTCAAATCAGAAGTCCTGCTAGGTGTAAATGGACACTGATGTTGCCTGCATGAAATCTATTGTGCTTATTCACTCCAACTAATTACAGTGCTTTTTTGAGAAGCATGTAGTGTCATGTGATCTGCCCCCACATGTCTGGACAGTACCCCATCCTCTTCTCCTTCCAAGACTGACTCCTACTTGAGTCTGGTAGGTCCTAGCCAGTGTACAAATGGAGGCTGCTACAGATGCTTGGTGTGCCACCATAATATGTATCAGAGTGATCATGGCATTATCCCACCTCTATGCCATTTCCATGTCAATATGGAAATCCTCAGGTATGCCCTGGAGGACTCTTACCATTTCCATCTAACTCTGTCTGGCAGTGCTCTGAGCCCTAACAATTTCATGGTGTATTTGCTTCTGGGCAGCGAGTCCTTTACATGTTTCATAGGGTAGCTATAACAAATGCCTGCACCCGTCTCCAATTTGTAAAGGTGTCAGTGTAGACACTGTTACGTCAGTATGTCTGTCATCATCCTCAAAGTGTTCTTCTGGATTTGTTGATACTGGTGTAGAGGTGCATGGGTTTTCTTCATGTACAAGCATGAGTGCGATGTCTGAGTGTGCTTGACTTTGTGATGTACTCTCACTTCCTGCAGCGTTGTTGTTGGGTGTGAAATTCTGCCATTAAACTTGGGGACTTCATGCCACTTTCCTCAGGCTGCCCCATAAACATAATGTTATCATCATCATCATCATCATCATCATCATCATTTTCAACAGCCATTCTGCTGCTATCCTTCAAAATTATCGGTTTAGTGGAACCATTTGTTTCTGCTACTGACCATTTAAAACTGATTTGAAAACATTACTAATAAAGAAATAGCATACACTACTGTACACCTATTAAGGATTTGTGGGATGGGACACATTTACCATGCACACTGCCTTCATTGTCATTCTGTGCAGATGTGGAAGATTTAACTATTAATAGTACTTGCCATGTATTTAATATAATCCTTCCATGCCGGCATTCAGTTCTCTTTATATTTATATGCTACTGTTTTTAGCCAACCTTCCTGAGCAGATGAGTGTTGCTGCTGCAGGCATTGGTAATAGCCAGTGCCCACACCACCTCTGATTATTCCAGTGCCATCATGTTTTGTGTCATATTCTTCCCATGGATGGAGAGGAGGTATTCTTAATCTGGTGTTAAACAGATAATTTTTGGGGGTTCCCCCCAATACTAGTACATGCAATGGTATTTTACCTCACCTTACTTCTAGTATGTCCTACTATATCATTTGTCCTCTTCTTGCAGTGGTAATGTGCAGTTTCTTCCACCAACTGCATTAATGTCCAGGGCAACTTGATTCCAGGCTTTTATTCTCACAGCTTGTTTTGGACCCTCTTCACCAAACAGATGTTTACCATATGCCCTAAGGGATGTCCATCATATCAGTAAAATAAACATGTCTTGAAGCTTGAACTAATTTTACATCATTTTCAACTGTTTCTCAAATTAATTTACAATATTTCTATCATGCTTTCTTTCTTTACAGTCCACAATTTCCTAGGTAATTTGCCACCTAACTCAAGTAATCGCAAGTTACTGTGGTGGCGTTAAACCATTTCATATAAATTTAGGTCGATTTACACTTTATGTATGCAAATTAATTCCTTTTATGTTTATCTCTATGAATTGAAGTAATATGTGAATGTGTATGGCCACTTAAACATATAAACTGCTCTGTGCTATTCATGGACACGGCCTCAGGTTCACATGAACATATTGGAAATAGCAGCAGTGTCTACAGCAGTCATCAGTAGTCCCCAGCATGCCACGGGAATGTGCAGATAATGTCAGGTATACTCAAAGATTATGATTAAGAGCAGTAATATTAATGTTTTTTTTTCTTTTTTTTTGGGTGGGGGCTTTTAAGAGATAACTATTACTATGTGTGGAAGTATCAGTCTTTATATACATTAATGCAGTTGGTGGAAGAAACTGCACATTACCACTGCAAGAAGAGGACAAATGATATAGTAGGATATACTAGAAGTAAAGCGAGGTAGAATACCATTGCATGTACTAGTATTGGGGGAACCTCCAAAAATTATCTGTTTAACTCCAGATAAAGAATACCTCCTCTCCATCCATGGGAAGAATATGGCACAAAACATGATGGCACTGGAATAATCAGAGGTTATTATGATTAAGATAGCTTAAGGAAAATGAAAAATGGCGTCATATGCATGACAGTTTGCACAACCATTAAGTATAACCCCTGCCTATTTGACATCATCTGCCATACCTTGCCACCTCAAAGTAATCAACACGTATATAAAGGATGATACTTCCACACATAGTAATAGTTATCTCTTAAAAGCCCCCACCCAAAAAAAGAAAAAAACATTAATATTACTACTCTACTGCATGAGGCATATATAAATGACATTCAGGTGTAATACTCCAAGAAAGACAGCCAAGGCAATGTACAGCAGCAGTAGCAACTGTAATTAATGTAAAGAAAAATGATGACTGCATAATGACTTTTATCCACCATATAAATGAAATATGAAAGAATTCTTTAAAAAAATGTGCATGATAAAGCATTTTTGATTAAACCAAACTTGCCAATAATAGCAGTACCTTTTCTAATGTCCCTGCCGGTTAACTGGGCTTGGTTAAGGTGATGTCACATCCCAGAAAGAGTGGTTCTAAACCTTTGAACCACAACCCTGCTCATACTTTCATCATTCTGGTTCTGGCACTTTGAATGATGGCAGTAGCAGTGAAAGCCCAAAACTGTACTCTGAGCTGGTCAGATAAGGAGATCAAAATTTTGGTCTGCCATCTTAGTGTTAGTGACTTGTAACTAGATAAGATCCAGGCATGCTTAAGGGGCAATGAATGGAAGAAGTTTGATATCAGGCAGGAGTTGTTGAGCACTTGTTATGTTTGACAGGAATTACCCACTCTGCCCAACAATGCCACCACAGGTGCAATGACCTACAAAGTGTAGGCCTGACTAGCTGGATGAATGGGTCAACCAGGTAGCAGTGAAAAGGAGAGTTTACTAGTAAGTAAAACTTTTTTTCTCATTTTTTGGTCATATTAAAGATAAAAATAAACTATAAAAAGGTTGCATAACTGAAGGCATTTGTTAGAAAAAACACATGTAACTGCTGCCAATATACATCTCTAATGTTATTATAATAACAAAAAAGAAAGCATAACCATCTATACACAGAACTGCATCTGTATACAAAATATGGAATGTTTATGTGATAACATAATTGTCTGTATAAATACAAATGCAATCCGTGCATTAATAAAATAATCTACACATATATATATGCTTGTAAATCATAGATATGCATCTGTATGAGTACACTTAAAACTATTTTTTCATGTATCAATCTATATATTTATTCAGAAACAAAAATATTTGCATTGCCACATAATTTCATTTAGTATTGCATTACCTTAGGTTGTAGTTAAAGCACATGCAGACAGTTTTATAAATAAAGGATTTTGTTTGTGTACGCCATAAAAAATATTTCTTGGTAGAGTAATTCTATAAGACAGTCATTTCTTCCACAATATGAACTGCATGTACAAGATGGCTGAACTCCATCAGGCACCACATGCTAATTAGAGTGGAGGCTGGGGTAGGGGCAAGAAGGGTAGCAGTGTCAATGAATAATCAGAGGTATAGCTTCTGTATACATTTTTAAGCCATCCCCTTATATGCTTAGAATTATTAGGCAAAAAACTCAAACCACACACTTTGTACAACTAAGAAACTGAAAACTTCTTTGAATTGCTACATTTTTCTATCTGTGTACCCTTCTGCCTGAACACAATTCACAGACTGTTATATACAAAGAATAATATTTTAAAACACCATTCCACCAAACAGACAAGCTGTTCACACCTATAAAAAGTGTAACAATTTATTTATAACTTCCAATAAAGGGAAGATTGACACAATATGACAATTTGGATATTAATAAATATTTAAACAAGTGCATAGTAAGCACGTGCAGTAGTGAATGAAATGCCTTACATATTAGTACTAGTTATATCAGTAATGTTAAGGAAAAAAGAGGTGAAATACAGGTAAACAACAATTGTACTGGTAGGCAAAACTTAAACTCACCACGACTGTTATCAGTAAAAGAAAAAATACTTTATTTTAACAAAGGTAAGCGCTTTCGAGTATCTTCTGATACGCTTCTTCAGACCATGTATACAGTGAATGAACTTTCAGAGAATATATAGTGAAGATACATTCAAATTATTCAATTAATTTAACAATAAAACAATCAACCCTTAAAAGGGAAACGCTTCAAGCACCATGACTATGCATGCTAAAAGCTTCATCTGAGCAAAACAGTAGGTAGTGCAGAACTTTTTCTATTTATAACAAATTTTATAATTTAAAATTTAAATAAAAACATTAATAAAAGTATGTAAGAAATCTCACTGCTTCAAATTAAGGCATATGAAAACTCATATAAAATATGCCTGTGAAATCTTAATGCACGTTAATATACAAACTAAACAGTGCAAAATTCTACAGAATTCATAGGTTAAAGTCCCTGGATAAAAAACTTAAATATTTATGCATAATATTCAAACTATTCTATGAAAAATCTTCTTATTTACTTTTAAACTATATTGCTATTTATAGAAACAAAGTAATGTATATGTATAGAATTTATAAAACATTTTCTAATTATAGGGCTTTGTCTGCAAGAAAAATGTAATACTGTAAATCCATGCTAAAATCAGTTTAAAATCAGGTTCCATGTTATAAATATGTATAAATATATATAACAATCAGATGAATGATTAAATAAATAGAAATATATGTATAGATAAATAAGTAAATATGGATAAATAAATATACAACTATTCATCTGCGTGTATTCAAAAAAGATCTTAATGAGACATAAGCATTGAGTCCAGGGGGATTTCTTTTACTGATAACAGTCGTGGTGAGTTTAAGTTTTGCCTACCAGTACTTTGCATAGTTTTTAACTGAAAACTCTTCAGTAGCTGTGGTTCGTTTTTTTGTTCCCTCGTAAACAACAATTGTCTTACGTCTTCTCTTTCTAGCCGATGAGGAAATAAATTACAGCTGGGGTCAGCAGGGTAGGAAAATAGCTAGAAACAAAAAAGAAACCGCTGCGGGTAAAACCAAGGTGCAAAAAAATAAGTAAAAATATAAACACAATGCACCAAGATAACACACAATAACGTTTAATGAAAACAAAAAGTAAAAGACAGAGGTGAGTGCTTTCGTAACAATAGTTGCTTCATCAGAAGATCAAGTGAATAGCACTGCTTAAATAGGTAACAAACCAATTATCTCATGAATTAATGATGTCATACACCAAAAGTTATTTAAAGAGACAGTTACAACATGAGCATAGTAGTGGTATGAATAAGATATAAAATGCTGAATAAATACTGCATAAAATACATTTACATATGCATAAAATGTAATATAATAAAAGTAACAATAAAAATAAAAATGAACAATAAAAACTGTCAATGTTTAAGGCGTCTAGCTTTCAAGAATGGAATCAAAGAGGTGGTACCATTGAGGCCTGGGTATCTTTCTGCATTAAGTTTCAGAATCCATTTCTGTTCATGGCTCTCTGTAACATTTTCTATATCTCCACCTCTCAGATTTCTATATATGTGTTGCAAGACAAAGAATTTGAAGGAATGAGAATAATCTGTGCACATAACATGATTATCAAGTGCATTTTTTTGCTTATTATTCCTAATGTCATGGATTAATAAGGAAAACAGCTAGGCTGGTTGAAGCCTCGGGTAGGCATGAATAAAATAGTAAATAGAATTGTGTATTTAAATGATTTCATTAATGTATATAAAGAAATATTTTATAAAGGAACAGTGCATTCAGTACATTGGTGTAACCAAATGTAAGAGATATGTCAGTATATAAGTGTAGTATTGTTTCTTTAACTAATTTTATAAGATGTTAAGTATTTATAAAGGGTGTTTTCAGTACAAAATTGCAAACAAATGCATATCAGGCAAAAATATGATTATTTATGTCAGTATAGTAGCCTGCAAAATATAAACTCCACGAAAACTTCATAGCAATACACTCTTTCTTCCCGGGTACACATAAGCACTTTCCATCAAAAGTATGCATAAGCACTTCTTATATCATTCTTCCCATGTACAGATAAGCAATTCTCAAAGTCCCATGTATGAATGTATAAGTACTTCTCATGCATTCTGTTTTACTTCAACAAAGATTTATACTGCACAGTGGTGTTGCGGTAGTGTTGTCACCTCACAGCAAGAGGTACTCTGGTTTGATTCTCGGCTGGAGTGCCTTCTGTGTGGAGTCTGCATGTCCTTCCTGCATTCGTGTGGGTTTCCTCCCACATTCAAAGACATGCATCTGGTGCGTTTCTCCCCGGGCCTCCGCTGCAAATTGGCTTTGTTCCAAGTCAGACTTTCACAGTTAATAAATAAACATAAAAAATCTTTTAAAGTAAGAAGCTGAATGCTGTGCAACGTGATGTGTTAATTTATTGTTTGTATTTCCTCTTTTGTCCCGCCATGTCCCCCCACCTTTTTTTCTCTCTTTTTCATATTTTAGTTGTGCGCTCCTCTGTCCTTTATTTTATTTCTCTCCCATTTATGTTAATTTTTTATAGATCCAAATTCCTCAGGAGTGGTCCAGGTGCGTACCTTCCAGGTTAGGAAGCATTCACCCTCTACCCATCCAGGGATGTCCTTGCAGGGTAGAGGTGGTGGCACTGTTCCTGCAGGTACCCTAGAATATGGCAGCCTGACAAGCCTCACTGAACAAGGGCTTTGGGACTTGGTTGAGGATGTGTTAAAACAGGTCATGGACATATGGATTCAGCCAGTCAAGGCCTCTCTTCAGCAGGTTCAAAATGCACCATCCCAGTTAGTGCTGACCACTGCACCAACACAGACCCCTACCCCCTCAAAATTGGGGTCCTCCACTGCAACATGATCTGGCAGTGGAAATGTTTGAGGATCTGTGGACTGGGGACTCTTGCTGATACCACTTCTCAACAATCCTTCTTCCCTTAACCTTTCTCCTACATCATCTTACCTATTTCCCACCCACACTACCCTCTTATATAAACAAATCCTGAAAATATAGGGGGTCAATCGCCCACCAAAAACATAGTGCCCTGCTTTCCCACTCCTGCAGCACAACCCTCTTGATGTGTTCCTGCTGTGTGTGCCTCTTTGCTGTGTCTCCCCCTTTCCATTTTTTAAATTAAACAAGGTGCCCACATATGGATACCCCTATATAAAACATTTAAATTCTTTTATTTTTAAAATATTAATAATAAAAGCTGCTTAGTCCACTGCTTTCCTTAAGTCTTACAGGCATGACTGCACATAGCCACATCCATCAGCAATATCTGAATGCAAATGAAATAATACAAAGCATACAGCTTTCATGTAGTATTTAGTGGTACTTAATGCTTAACTTCAGGAATTTTGAGCTCTTACCATATGTAGGTATTTTTTCAAAATGCCTTCACCTTTGTTTATTGAGTGTCAATAACCTGCACTTAGCTCATTTGCATATGCACATACTGACACTATATGTGGATGACCGCTACAAAGCTGCCAAGTCCTGGACTGTGAATACCATCCTAAAGATCCTTTCCCTAACAGTACCACTAAATAAGACAAATGCACACACATCAAGCCCTTCTCATAACCCTAAGCCCCACACACACACACACACACACACACACACACAGACACACACACACACACACACACACATTTCATACCTCTCAACATCTCAGCTCCTGAAATCTGGACAAAGTCTAAAATAATGGGGGGGGGGGGTCAAAGGCTCAAAAACAGGGACCGATTTTATATATTGCTCTTATAAACTTAGAAAGTCACATGCATTTACTGAAGTATAAGAAGACAGAAACTTAAATGTATATCATTATTTAGTGACTACAATTCTCAGTGATTTGACAGAAAACTAGGAACAGACCAAAAATATAAGGCAATAATCTGTACATTTTGTAAAAATCTGGACAGTTGAGAGGTATGATACACACACACACACACACACACACACACACACACGCACACACACTCGCGCACATGCGCACACGCGCACACACACACACACACACACACACACACACACACACACACACACACACACACACACACACACGCACGTTCATAAGTTCATAGGTATATAGTAGGCTAATGACCATTAGGGCATTTATAAGCCTAGCTGTGCAACCCAAATGTGACCCACAAATTTCATTTATATAAATAATGATTTCCTAACAGCCTCCGTCTACGAGAAACATAGGCACCAGAACAAGGGTGAATTTCCAATTACCCATCCACTGGTCCATGTTGCCCTTAAATAGGGACAGGGAAGAACTCTGATTCACATGGATGGGGAGCCTGCTCCAGAGAATGTGAATTCTCTAAGAAACATATCTATCTCCTTATTATGTCCTATTTATGTCACAAGGAAAATTTAGACCTTTTAATCTAGTAGTTCTGATGCTGTTTGATTTATGGCTGTGCAAAAGGTTCATCAAAACAGGGTCGAGGGATGCCTTATATGCCAAGCAAAGATCACCTCTCAGAAGTCTTTATGATACCAAGTAAAGAGATAGGGCTTTAAGGTAATCAGCATAAGACACTGTGTTTACTCCCTGCATTCTTTTTGTAAGGAACCTTTGCGGACCTTCCAGTTGCTGCATGTGTCTGGTCAGGTACATTCCGAAGGGGGCATTATACTCTATGATGGGTCTGGTTAGAGCTGAGTATAGTGGTGTGGTAACTTCTCTGGGCCTATATGCCACACCCTTGCTTACAAGTTGAGCAACACAGAAGGATTTTCTTACGACCTCGGAAACATGTTGGTCAAAGACTAGGTTACTATACAAATTAGTTCCCAGATCCCTGACTAGTGAATCAACTTTTAGGGGTATTTTATTGAGGACGTAGTTACCTGGGATGGCTGACTTCCCAAAAGGTTCTATAATGCATTTCTGAGTACTGAGTTTTAAGCCATGGCTTTGTCACCAAGAATTTGTCATGTTAGACTTTCCTCAAGGGTGTTCTCATCTTGCGGGATTCAATGACTGCTCTCAGTTTACAATCATCTGTGAACCTGTTTAGCCAGAAGCCTTTAACATTGTCTTTGGCATTCAAGAAACAAATGTCATAGAGGATTGGGCATAGCACATCCCAGGAGGACTCCACTGGTAACAGGCCTCTTTGACAAGGTGGTCTCACCAATTTGAACCTCCTGGGTCCTATCAGTGAGCCGTCACTCACAGCATGTTATAAAGGGGTTATACCTAGTTCCAAAAAATTCTTGACAATGCCCAAGTTGGGTATTGTATCAAAAGCTTTAGTCAGATCTAGGAAGGCAGTATGCACTGTTTTCCTCTCATCCATTGCATTAGTGACCTTTTCAAAGATGTCCACCAGATTCAATAAGCATGACCTTCCTTTGACAAAGCCAAACTGGGATGGATCCAGTGTCTGGAGGTCTCCTACATCCTTGTTGATAATTTCCATGATAATTCTTTCCATGGCTTTGCAAACAAGACTAGTCAGACTAATGGGTTTATAGTTTCTAGGATCTGTTGAAGGTCCTCCCTTATGAAGGAAGATGACCACCGCAATCCTCCATTTAAGTGGCACAAAGCATGTTTTAAGACTATAGTTAAATACTGACTCCAGAGGTCCTGATAGGTCATATTTTAGACTGCTCAGTGCGTGTGTGTTTGCTATGTGAGCTTGGTGTTGTGTACATAGTTTCAACAACCTGATGTGCACTTGTATGTGAGAGTTTAGTTACCATCGTCATTGTGTAAGTACACCTCTTACATACTGTGTCTACTTCTTTAAGGATTAAGAGGTTGTCTGTAAACATGAAACAATTTTCTACATTGTCTCAAGATGCCCATATCTACCAATCAGGCTATAGAGAAGTTTGGAAATTTGATTGGTGAACTACAAGGGGTTGGTGTATTGGAGTTAGAAGGCTATTAAGGATGGTTTGTTGGTGCAGACCAATAAGGGTGCTTTATTGGGGTAGATTATGCTAAACAGTACTAAATTCTATTAACTTTAATGTTTTCACAATACTGAATTCAACTAAATCTACAGGTATTGTCACCGGACTCCTAGCTAGCTGCCCTAATCTTATCAGTGCAAGGTATTCGGTCTATATTGCTGCTTTTATGAACCATTCTACAGGGAAAGTTTGTTTTATGTGTGTGTGTTTGCTACTGTATAGGGCACTGCTAACCCATGCAACTGTGCAAAACTTACAAAAGCACAGAAAAAAAAAAAAAAACTAACTAATTGAGCCCGCTGGTCAAAAAGTAAACCCAGTCTTCCTAATGTAAAAACACAACAGGAGAGACTCGCAAGTATAATGCTAGCACAAACCAATTAAACAGCTAGCTGGAAATCCCTTGCGGAAAGCAATCTCAAGACAGTCTTACAACAGTAACAGTGTGAGGAAGACTATTGTTTTTTTTTTATAAAAATATACAGTGAAATTCACACAAAAGCAGGAAACAGTAGTGATCACTCAAAATAACTTAAGAAAGTGTGATTTAGCAATCAAAGGTACTTAACTTTGCCTGGATGGGATTGGATACAAGTAAAACACTTCTGGAATGCAGGCTAGAATTCCAAACATTGCTAAGTTCTAGGAAAATGAGCAGGAGGCAACATGTAGTAAGGGAGGTTTATTCAAGGGCAATACTGATTTGCTGGGTGGACACGCAGTATCATAGATCAATGTAAAACAATGGGTGGGAAGAGTACATAAAAAGCTTATACAACAAACAATAGCAGGAAGGGGTGGGACTTTGGAAATCAGATTACCTTAAGAGGTAGAGGACAGAGACATGGCCTTATAAAAACCACCACAGCTAAAGGGAGGGAGGGTTGGAAGAAAGAATCAAAGAACAAGCAAGCTAGCTAGATAATCATCCAATCAAATAAAGCCAGTCCTGGAGCTCTTTTAGAAATGCTAGCTTAATGTGTTATTTGGGATGGGGCAGATATAATGCAACTTTAAGCAGGTAAATTATATGCAGAATATAAAAGGACTGAAACACAAACTGGAGCAGAGATAATTCTCTCACTATTGAACTT
>NC_056745.1:1264824555-1264839555 GCF_019279795.1 Protopterus annectens
AATATAATCAAAACAACATTATATAAATTGTTCACTTCCAGCCTTCTCTTAAACCTAATTTCTACCCCAAAATATGTTTTCTGCATGTATTGGTCCCACAATTTCTATTTTTCATATGTAGTTTACTCCAAGCCTTTTCTAAAGATCCCACTTCCTGTTCTTTTATCTCTTTTACAATATTCACTACTTCAAGTATGGTTGGCTTATAGTTTGATTTCAATTTTCTAGGAATTGCTTTTTTGGCAGACACCAGAATTAAACTTAACAAGACCTTACTATGTTTAGGTAATTGAGATCATGTATCCCTGTTCAAAAAATAATTTCATTAGTTACACTCATTTACTTATCCAGTATTCCTGACAGAGTGCTCTATAAGGAATTTTTAAAGTCTACCAATTCATTATACTCCAAGAACATATTCTCCCAGGTACCCCTTTCTTCCCATTACACCTCCAAAATTTGCCATCTACCTGAGAAAAAAATTTTTGGAGTCTGCTGTGTTTATAAAAATACCTATACAAATACATCCAAGCAAAATGACTAAATCTTCTAGATTTTTATTGTATATTTGGAAGCCATACATATGTCCTCCCATTGTTTTGTTGTGAATTTCTTAACTAATTGCCCTTCCAAATCTTTTCCTACCTCCTCTGCTTGACTCATATAGTTATTGTGCAATATTTTATATGCCCTACTAATTATCCCTTTTCTAACAGCAGCTAATGTTCATAGGTAGGTACTAGGCTATCAGCCCAAGGGCCTACGTAAGCCTAGCCAACAAGGTTCCCTGGCTTATGCCACCCAAGAAAGTTATTTTCCAGTGCCACTATCGAGCAGAGACACAGAAGTGATCCCCAGGGTGTATTTCCTATTTCCCATCCACTCATCAAGATTTTTCATAAAGAGTGCTAATGAAGAACTTTGCTTGACATAGATGGGTAGCCTATTCCAGAGTATGGGAAGTCTCTGGGACAGGAATCTATCCCTCCAGCATGTCCTGTTTATTGTGGTGACAAAGTTTAGGTCCCTAGAGGGTGTAGCTCAGAGGGATTGGGATTTCTTTAGTTGTAGCGTGTCCAACAGCTCTGGGTTTGACATAGCTTTATATGTTAGGCAGAGATAACCTCAGAGTAGGTGATATGCTACGGAGTAAAGCTGGAGTTTTTTAAGACAGTCAGTGTAGGGCATTTGTTTCAGGCCAGTAATCCTCTTTGTGAGGTACTTCTGTGGCCTTTCCAGCTGCTGTAGATGTCTTGTGAGGTACATTCCAAAAGGGGCATTGTACTCAATAATGAGTCTAATGAGTGTTGAGTAGAGGGGAACAATGACCTCTTTTTTCCTGTTATATTTTCCCATCTAGGCTTCCAAATACATCCTCATTGTTATAAATCAAATTCCATTCCCCCACCTATATTATATTATATTATATTATATTATATTATATTATATTATATTATATTATATTCCCTGCTGAAAGTTGATTATTTCTCACAATTTTTAAGCACCATAACAGCAATAATAGGCAGAATATAAATATGTGCCAGTGTAATCCTCATCCCTTGCCAGTAGCCCCTTCCTACTACAAATCTGTGATTATTATATGTTTTCCCTCTTCTATCGGTATTGGAGCTCCTCTAGTAATTAATATAAGTACTACTCTTTTCCATTGTCTCTGATATTCTGCTGAATATCCATCCTAAAAGCCTTTCGTTATCAAATTCACATGCTCAATTATTTCCAAATGTGTCTCCTGTACCATTGACATTTGCACTCTGCATTTCTTAATATAATTAAATATTTTTTCCTTTTTATTGATAGAAAGTGTTGCCATTATGGTAAGACATCATTATTCCCACCTATTATATATGTTAGCTTTTTAAATATCTATTTCCAACTTTTGAGGTACATGCACCCATTAATGTTTGGCAGGTTAAACCTTTATACATTTCTGATATCATCAACAATGGAACATATATCATATTTTACAAGACTTTTTGTTTTAATGAAAACCATCAACAACAAAAATAAATAAATAAAACACAACACCAGAACACCCCCAGAACCCATTAACTTAATACAAACACACAAGACTATGTACCACTTCAAATAATGAAATTTAACACTCCTAATAGGAACAATTTTCCCAAATAGACATCTGCTAAAATAGTCCATAGTTAACCTAAAACTTAGGTAATCCAAGCTAAGAAGGATGTCATTGTCTGTACTTCTAGTTACACTGATTGGTATCTGTTCTTTTTTATTTTTATTCCCCTCTCAGATGTGAAAAGCAACTTGCATGCTTTCAGAAAACATTAACTTTTAATCTTGAAGAAACCACTGTTCTGGCTTTTTATTGCTTTCTTTTTAGTGGCTCTCTGTGGAAATTTAAGAGAAAAAATGTAGTCCTCAGCTGCAGGCTTTTAAAGGTAAGCTAAAACAGTTATTGCTAAAGGAAAGCTTTTCATTATATTTAGTGTTGTCTTATTTACTTGTTTCCCACTTAAAGCTTGCCATTAGATTAAATCAGGGATCTTAATCCAGACATTCATCTATGCAAAAGTAAAAGAAAATATCTCAGCTCTACATTTTTATGATCTGTGTACTTTTGCACCCCACCCCCACCTTAATAACCCAAAATTACAATCTATTAACCATGCTTTAGTCTATCATTTTTCTCTTTTTACATTGTAATGCCTACATTTCTTAATCCCAAAGAATAAGAAAGAAAGAAAAAAAAGAAAAAAAGCATCTACTTACTTTAGTAACTTTATGACATACATACGAGAACAACTGAAAATGTTGTACTATAAAACATGTCATTTATGTTGTGAAAATGTTCATAAAACTACTGTTAAGAACATAACTTGTTGTATAGGTTCATAGGTGTTTACTAGGCTAATGACCACAAGGGCCTTTTTAAGTCTAGCTATGCATGAGAATGTAAGCAGGGGCTTGGGAAATTAAACATTTACAAGCAGGAACATAGGAGGTGAACCATTTACAGACTGCCTATGTCCATTACAGATGCAAAAAAAAAAAAAAAAAACAGGACCAACACTGTGGTTAACTGTCACTGTAACAACAAAAGCAACACCAGATAAAACAAATCCAGTACACTGGAAATGCTAAATAGAGAACTTCTTGTTTATTAAAAGATGTAGCAGATATAGCAAATATGTAATCCACAAAGCTTTCAGGCCATTGCCCTTCTTCAGTGCATTTATTCTCAGAAATCATACATCCCAATAATATATAGCATTCAAATTAAAACCATGTGACACAGCCCCAGTCAATTAAAATCATTAATTATCCTATCTTAAAGTCATAACATTTCCATAAATAGCATCTCAAGCCAATATTTCACATATAAATATAAACATATTTAAATAAACACGAATAAGAAAATGCATATAAAATGCTTTTATATATATATATATATATATATATATATATATATATATATATATATATATATATATGTGTGTGTGTGTGTGTGTGTGTGTGTAAGGAGAAATCTACTTCAATTTCATTTGTTTTTGTTTCAAAATTGGCTTAATGCTTACTGAGGCATTAATTCCTAGTTGCGTATAAGCCTGTAGCATCACTATCCACTCATATTCAGAGATGTCTTATTTATTGTTAAAATCTCCACCTCTCTTATTCTTGTAGATAATATTAACCACTCTAAAATAAAAAAAAATCATGTTCAGTTCCCCTCTCTCCAATATGTTTTGCTAAGACACTGGTTACTAACATTCCTATGAATGTCGGACCTATGTTCTATAATTTGGTCTTTTAGCCTATGTGTACACATCCCTATATAGAAGGGTGGACATTTCACACATGAGGCCAAATAAACCACATTATATGTATTACATGTAGCCACAAAACTAAATGTATATTTCATATTGGTTACAGAGTGTATAAATTCATTACTTTTCTGGATACTCCTACAACATGTACAGTTAAGACATGGGAAGGTTCTTACCCTTTGACTTTGTGCGTACATACTTTTTTGTTTCATATCTTTATAACACAACCACCTCTTTAGGGTGGAACAGTTTCTGTGTACAAAACTAGGTCTCTGACACAAAAATCATGTGAATTCTGACATACTATTCAGAATACCCCAATTCCTGGATATAATTGTTCTTACACATTAGGTTTTTCTATTATATCTTGTAATATATTTTACATACTCATTCTTCCTGACATTACTTCTATAACTTTGTGGATTATTTTCTTTATTCAAAAATATGGTTTGACACTGCCTTGTCTATCATTCGCAACATCACATTTAATCTTCTCAAGAGCTATATAATCATATCCCCTTTGCTTAAATTAATTTAACATATCATTCATTTAATATAAACAACTGTCTTCATTAGCATTCAGCCTACTGGCCCTCAAAAGCTGTCTTTTAGATATATTGCTAAACACATGTGCAAGATGCATGCTACTTTTATGTGTATACCTATCAGCCTGTACCTGTTTCTTATAGATGGAAATTTCAATGACATTACCTTTCTGCTCAATTTTGCCATCTAAGAAACGAATCTCAGAGACAGAACATTCCATCATAAATTTCAAGACACTAGTAGTACTATTAATATAATCTATAAATTAAACTAATTCAAGGTTATTACCCTCCCATATGAGGAAAATGTCCACAAATCCTTTATAAAGCCAGACCTTATTTTCAAAATCAGATGGACATTTAAATATATATTTCTCTTCACAACCACTCACTACAATATTGGCATACGTATTGGCTAAAGAAGTTCCTATAGCCACACCTGCCTTCTGATTGTATATGTGTTCTTCAAATATAAAGAGGTTATTGTTAAGTACAACACCCATTAATGTGCAAATAGTTTTGATCTCCCTAGCACTTAAATTATTCTGCTTACATAGAAAATTGTGTAAAGTATTAATTCCATACTCAATGGGAATCATGGCAAATAATGATTTTTTTACATTTAATGTGACAAAAATAACTGCAACTTCCTTATTTAAACTATACCACTGGTAAAACTGCAAAAGAAAATCAGCGGTATCCTTTATATAACTGTTTATCTTGTGCAAGAATTTTCCAAGGATGGATTCTAGACATAATGATAAACATAACCCATCCACCCCCAGAGACTATTGGTCTCATAGGTGGATGCTCAAAATTCTTGTGTAGTTTTGGTAACCCATATAATACTGGTATCAATGGACAAGGTACATTGAAATAATTAAATTAATCAATTAATATATCATCATTAAACTGTAGCTCATATATACACATGTTGACATTGCTAATAAACTTTGCAACATCGCTATTGCCAAGCTCAACAAACGTAGTAGCATCATTTAGAAATTCAAGCGTCACGAAAGAGACACCTGGTTGACAAGACTTCACAATTTATTGAGAACTTTCATCAGTTAGTGCACATAGACTTCTTCAGAATAAGGAAGTATGCACTATCACTTCCTTTTAAAATCACAAAATCACATGACAAGATCACATGATAAGTTGCACAATACAAAGTTTAAGATTTTAAATTTTCAAAACGCTCCACACTTTTTAAGCCATGTTACCATATTTTAACATGCCTCAATATTATACAAACATTTTATTTAAAATGTTTTTATTTAAAATTTGAATGTAAACACTTGCATAAATATATATGTATATGGATCTATTTCACAATGCCGAAATTTCAGAATGCCGACAACCATATGGCCAACACCATAGGACCGACATCCGAAATCTTGACACTGTAAGTAGACCATGTAAAAGGAAAATAAAATTTCCTTTCAACTTCTAGCAGAGGGGCTATGCCCCCCTGCAACCCTCCTGGGGGGCTTTGCCCCCACATCCCCTGTAACTTTAATATACCAACTCCAAGATCGCACTACAGTGCAGGAATGGAAATCTTTCCATTCCACACTATAGTGAGATGCCGGTTCCGCATTGTCGGCATTCTGAATGTCGGTCATATGGTGTCGGCCATATGGTTGTCGGCATTCTGGAGTGTCGGCAATGTCAGGTAGACCCATGTATACACACACACACACACACACACACACACACACACACACACACACACACACACACACACACACACACACACACACATACATATAATGTGTGTGTGCACAACCCCTATACATTTTTATAACGAAACATTGCATTTCAAAAATGCTCTATACTAAAAAAGTTTCATATCTATTTAAACATAGAACCAATAATACCAACAATAATGTTACTGTTTGAAGTCAAATACATAGCACCCACTCACACAAAGTTTCCTTAGTTTTTATTTCTTGTTTTCTTATTTTTTATTTTTTATCATTTATTGTTTATTATTTAGTATCTATTTTTCCTCCACCCAAAATGTTGAGAAACATTTTGTTTTTTAGTACCTAATGATAATAGGCTACTAAACATGGTACCCTGCTTTTAACTTTAAATAACTAGAAATTGATACCATGTCATTAAGTCCCGGGGGCTTAGTGGCATTAACTCTCATTTGCCACATAAGTTCTCTGTATTCCAACAACAATTTACAAGGACCCTCTCCTAAACATTTATTGATCTGATCAATAGCTGAAAACCTGAAATTATGTCCAAGGTTTTCTAATATGTGCTTAAACAAAGTATTGTTTATGTTGCCTGTTTGAATGTCATATTCATGTTGATATATTCGTTTTTTAAAAGCATTGATAGTTTTACCTAAATAAAATTGTTCACAACAGTGACAGATGTCTATTTTTTAATTTTTTTTATTTTACATTTGTTTACCGGGATAGTCCGACTGGGTACATGTCTATTTTCAGTGGAGGCCCGGGGAGAAAAGCTCCACAAATACAAACTTACATAGATTACACAGAAGTTAGCAAACAATTATTATTTTCCATCTGTAGCTGTCTTTGACTAAACATATCTTAGATGCTGCTGTTGCTGCAGCTCAGTTTTTCTTTATTAATCCTGTGCTTTTTTTGAGGTTTAATTGCTTATGCTTTGCTTTTTTTTTTTTAAGTAGAATTTCATCCATCACTCTCTAAATCAGAAAGCAGTTCCTGCTTTAAAGTGTTCTCTTCAGATTTGTACTATTACAGAATTTTAGATTTGTAACAGTCGCTTCTGATAGAGTTTCCAGTTGGTCCTAATGTGTTAGTTATTCAAACTACAGAGCCCTACTTTGGGATGTCTGTGCCATTTAGTCCTAATGTGTTAGTTATTCAAAGTATAGAACCCTACTTTGGGCTGTCTGTGCCAGTTTGTCCTAATGTGTTAGTTATTCAAAGTATAGAACCCTACTTTGGGCTGTCTGTGCCAGTCTGTCATACTCTGTTAGTTATTCAAACTATAGAACTCTACTTTGGGATGGCTGTGCCAGTTTGTCATAATGTGTCAGTTATTCAAACTATAGAACCCTACTTCGTGATGTCTGTGCCAGTTTGTCGTAATGTGTTATTCAAACTGTAAAACCCTACTTTGGGATGTCTGTACCAGTTTGTCGTAATGTGCTATTCAAACTATAGAACCCTACTTTGTGATGTCTGTGCCAGTTTGTCATAATGTGTTATGCAAACTATAGAACCCTACTTTAGGATGTCTGTGCCAGTTTGTCATAATGTGTTATTCAAACTATAAAACCCTACTTTAGGATGTCTGTGCCAGTTTATCGTAATGTGTTATTCAAACTATAGAACCCTCCTTTGTGATGTCTGTTCCAGTTTGTCATAATGTGTTAGTTATTCAAACTGTAGAAAGTACAGTTGTGTACACTTACCATAAACGTAGATGTTTGAGTGTATTCACTGTTGCAGTCATCACATTTGGGCAATCCGCTTGCAGGTTGCCCTCAGTCGGCCCAATCAACAAAGTCCCAGGTCCCATGTCGGCCATCATCCCCTCTTCCATGACGTCAGGTCGTCAGGGGCACAAAACTATAGGGGCTATATATACTATTAATGTACTATTACAGTTAAATTTGTGTTTTAACCTAATGTTTCCATAACCTCTAACATGGACACTGTCTCTCTCTAATATAACGTGACACTGATGACAATGACCACATTTTTTCATTTTTTAGACATTTATCTTTTTTATATACTATTAATGGTTTGTCCCCCACCTTCTTCAAATGTTCATTTTGGGGCTCAAATATACTCCAATTGTTGTACATAATATCCTTGATGTCATAAAACATAAAAATTAAATGACAACACCATTGAATGCCTATATATATTAACGGTGTTGTCCACCTGTGTTGGGGCCTGTCATTCCATCATCTCCAGTCCCCAACAGGGGGAAAAAATTACCATTAATTCATTTCATGGTTGCTTCTTCAAGTATTGGATCTAGAACGATAAAGGGATACCCTCTCCTTAGTAGCACGTCCCTCAAAAATATCCCTTTCTTTTTCATAATTCATAATATCACTTATCATACATGCTAAATGTGCACATTGTCCTTTTACCAATGCTCTTTTTTGGCTGATAGGATGTCCACTGTGGAAATGTAACAATGTGTTCAAGTAAGTTGGCTTTTTATATAGTGTAGACATAAAGCCATTATTTATTCTATCTTTATGAATGGAAATGTCTAAGAAATGTACTGTATCTTGGTGTATTTCTATGGTGAACCTAAGAAAGGAAGTGCTTGTATTCAAAAATGTAAAGAATTCATCTAACTGTTCTTGCGTTCCTTCAAAAAAAATAAGTAATCTCCATTGTATCCCTGAAGTCTTAAAACAACCCACTAAAGTGTAGTGGGTCTAAAAACAAAACAGTGTAAGAAACTTCTCTGTGTGGAAGATTTTCAGTCCATATATTTCTAGTTAATCACTGTATATAATCAGATCAGACAATAGTAGTAGAAGTAGCGAACGTAAACTCATCAAGTCAAAAAGTAATAATAGAAAATATATAATTCTATAGCATTACTAAGTATTCGAAAGCAATCCAAGCAAGGCAGGCAGTCTGTTTCCAGTCGAAAATCCTTTATTAAGTACACAGACAAGCGATCCAAGTAAAACAAAAATAGAGTAATAATTTCCTCACAAGCTTTCTAAATATATATATATACTTTTTATCAGGCATGGGAGTGGTTTATTGTGCTGTAAAACAAAGTGTTATTGGTACACATGTTAAATTCACATCCCTTCCCCATCAGTGTGACATTCGAGCTGGTCCTGCCCTACCTAGTAGCTGTCATAATAATATATAGCCCTAATGTACTTTAATGGTACATCTTATTTAACCAAATTATTAAGTAGATTATTAAGTCTGTGATTTTATATACAAGGCAATATACTACATGGCTGGAAATATATAAACCTTAGTTCATTTTGCGATCAAAAATTATATATAAATATATACATATACATTTTGCATGTAAAAATCAGTTTCTATTTTCATAACCTATTGTTAACAAAGATCGCTTTCGTCCTTCTAGACTTCTTCAGGTCTGTGTACAAGAACCCTAAAAACTATATAATTGTATAATTAGTTAGTATTGTTATTACCATCATTTTGAATAAAGTTGAAATATATATATATATATATATATATATATATATGTGTGTGTGTATGATGATGGAAACAAAATATACACTTAAATTTCAAATGATTTAAAATGGTATTTAAAACCAATTTGTAGAAAAAAATAAAATAAAATACAATTAGTCATATAAACAATGTGGCAATTTTCTAAGTTCCAGTGCACTTTTAATTGAACAGTAGTAGTTTAGTCCAGGCTTTCTAAAAGAGTTTAGCTTTAATTGCCACATAAGTTCATGTTTCTCCAGAATATTCGATGTCTCCTTCAAGATCACCCATGTCTATGCAATCCAGGATCTGGAACTTAAAACCTGTGTGTCTTTTATGAAGAGAAAGGTGTTTGGCTAGTGCATTATTTTTACATCCAGAGCGGATTTCTGACAGATGACATGAAATCCTTCGCTTGAGTTTATTTACAGTCTTGCCCACATAGAATGCATCACATTCATTGCACTGTGCCCTGTAAATTACTTTTTTAGTGTTACAGTTGCCCCTGCACTGGTTTTAATGATCTTCTTTAAATAAGGGCAATAAAACTATCACCTTGCTGTATAAATATACAAAATGTACAATTAGTTTCACATCTTTTAGTGCTTTTCTCACATGGTCTAGGTTTAAATTCAACAAAACTTCTAATATTCCTGGCCTTCCTATAAACAAATGATGGGGCTTCACCTAAGATGTTAATCAGAAAAGGGTTTCCTGTGACAATGTCCCAGTTTTCTTCAATAATATTTTTGATACTGTGATAATCCAAAGTGTATGTCAGGATGCAGCTATTTTTGCATTTGTTATTCTCTGTGGATTTACTTAACATTTTTCTACTGGGAGGTTGAGTGAAGGTGCTTCAGTCCTTTTCAGTTTGCAAAATGTATATGTATATATTTATATATAATTTTTGATCGCAAAATGAACTAAGGTTTATATATTTCCAGCCATGTAGTATATTGCCTTGTATATAAAATTACAGACTTAATAATCTACTTAATAATTTGGTTAAATAAGATGTACCATTAAAGTACATTAGGGCTACATATTATTATGACAGCTACTAGGTAGGGCAGGACCAGCTCGAATGTCACACTGATGGGGGAAGGGATGTGAATTTAACATGTGTACCAATAACACTTTGTTTTACAGCACAATAAACCACTCCCATGCCTGATAAAAAGTATATATATATATATATATATATATATATATATATTTAGAAAGCTTGTGAGGAAATTATTACTCTGTTTTTGTTTTACTTGGATTGCTTGTCTGTGTACTTAATAAAGGATTTTCGACTGGAAACAGACTGCCTGCCTTGCTTGGATTACTTTCAAATACTTAGTAATGCTGTAGAATTATATATTTTCTATTATTAGTTTTTGACTTGACAAGTTTACGTTCGCTACTTCTACTACTATTATCTGATCTGATTATATACAGTGATTAACTAGAAATATATGGACTGAAAATCTTCCACACAGAGAAGTTTCTTACACTGTTTTGCCTTCCAAAAAAATAAGGATATCGTCCAGTTATCATCCATAGAATCAACAATACCGGAATAAAAGAGAGAGGAAGACTGAGGTCACTTCCCATTGGGTTAATACAGTATTTGCAAAAATGGGGGCACAAGCAGCCCCCATTGTCACTCCTGTCTTCTGTCTAAACAATTGATGGTCGAACGTAATAAAATTGTTATGCAACACCATCTCCATCAATGTCCTGAACATTAATACCCTTGTATGGTCAAGGCTTATATTCTGCCATAAAAAAACATAAAATAATTCAATCCCATCGTCATGGAGAATTGAAGTAAAGAGATCTTTGACATGTATTGTCACAAACACTAAATGGTCTGCGTATAGTTCTTTTTTAATTTTTTCAAACAGTCCCATGAATCACAGACAGGCACTTAAGGCAGACACAGGCAGTCGTCCCGTAAAATTAAAAACCACGAAAGGTAAATATCCACAGACACTTTAATGATTCAAAAAGTCAAATAAAGCACTTTTCGTCTACTGAAAACAGTAGACTTCTTCAGAAAACAATAAATGTATTGTTTTCTGAAGAAGTCTACTGTTTTCAGTAGACGAAAAGCGCTCTATTTGACTTTTTGAATCATTAAAGTGTCTGTGGATATTTACATTTCGTGGTTTTTAATTTTACGGGACGACTGCCAGTGTCTGCCTTAAGTGCCTGTCTGTGTTTTTTTTCTTAGTCCCATGAATCTTTAAATACGTGTGGGAATTTTTCTAAACATCCTTTTAGGTGAAAATCTATGAATTTTGCCAAAGTAAATGTTTTTGATGCCTGGGCATCCACAACTGGCCAAAGGGGGGATCTATTGTACTCTTGTGAATTTTAGGAATACCAAAAATTGTCGGTATTCTAGGGTTGGTCTGAGTTAAGAATTGTAGCTCACTTGAGGTGATCTGGTCATCCAAAAACAAATCATCTAAAATAATATCAGTGTGTCTGTAAGCTATGTTTAATTCGTTCAGAGACACTTCCTCATAGTCATCACTGAACAAATGTACCTGCATTTTGTCTGTATGCATTTGCTGGTCCATCACGACCAGTCCACCCCCTTTGTCAGGTTTCATAACTCTGATAGCTTTGTTGTTAATGATGTCCTTTAAGAGCCTATTCTCTCCTTCACTTAAATTCACTGTTGTCTTTTTTCCCCTGCATCCTAAACAATCTCCTAATGTCATTAGCACACACATTCTCATATGTCTGTAGTACTGGATGTGCAGGCAGATTGTACACACTCAGTTTTATGCACCCCTTTCTTACTTCAGTTTGTTCTACACCATTGAATAAAAGACAGTTTTAAGACCAGTAGTGTTTTTTTCTATATTAGCTGAACACTTCGGAACAAAGTTCGAACCTTTCTCAAACAAGTTAGCCCATTCATTACTGACAGTAATAGTCATTGAGAATAACATGACAACTATTACATACATTGTTCACTTCATCAAATACACCATCATTATTATTGTCAGCCAAAATCATTGCCATCTCATGTCTCTTCCCCCTCCCTCCCCCTCTCCCCTGAAAAGTTGATTCAGATTTGATTTTAAATAAAAATTTTAAATTAAAATATGGTCACACGGTTTAAAAAGTGTGGAGCCTTTTGAAATTTTAAAATTTCAAACTTTGTATTATGCAACTTGTCATGTGATCCTGTCATGTGATTTTGTGATTTTTAAGAGGACATGATAGTTCATACTTTCTTATTCTGAAGAAGTCTATGTGCACTCACTGACAAAAGCACTCAATAAATTGTGAAGTCTTGTCAACCAGGTGTCTCTTTCATGACACTGTTCCTAATTTTTGGTGTTTTGGATTCAAACATTAGTATCATACACACAAGGACCTTTTTAAGTCTGGACATGCATAAGAAGTGCAAGCAGGGGCTTGGGAGATGAAACATTTACAAGCAGAGGCTTGGGAGATGAACTGTTTACAGGCTGCCTATGTCTATTAGAGACACAGGTGCCAAACCAGGAATGAATTTCCTGTCCCCCATCCAATTGTCGAAGTTACACTTGAATTGGGTTAGGGAGGAACTCTGCTTCACATGGATGGGGAGCCTGTTCCAGAGACATGGTAGTCTCTGGGATGCATACCTGTCTCTCTAGCAGATCCTATTTAAATCACAGGCAAGGTTGAAGTTTTTAGAATGGGTATTTCTGGAGCTGTTTATTTTGTGGATATATAGGAGGTCCATCAGAGTGGGGACTGACAATGCCCTGTATGTCAGGTATAGCTCTCTCCTCAACAGCATGTAATAGACAAAATACATGGATAGGGGCTTGAGGTAGTCTGCATAAGACATGTTATTACACCCTGTATTCTTTTAGTGAGGAACCTCCGTGGACATTCCAATTTTTGGATATGCCTGATTAGCTACATACCAAAGGGGGCACTGATGAATGCTGAAACCAGTGGAATAATGACTTCCTTGAGCCTAGATGCCATACCTTTGTTTATAAGTTGCACAACATAGAATGATTTCCTCACTAATGTGAACACATGATGGTCAAAGGCTAAATGACTGCCTATGTGTGTCTCTAAGTCCCTGACTACTTGTTCAGTAAATAGGGGTGTGTTGTCGATATGATAGCTACTAGGGATGGATGACTTACTGAAGAATACTATTATACTTTTCACAGCATTTAGTTTTAGTTCATGACTCTGACACCAGTTGTTTGTCTGTGTCAGCCCTTCCTGAAGAACATCTGTGTCAGTGGGGGGTTCAATGACAGCTCTTGATCTGCAATCATCTGCAAATTTAGTTAGCCAGAGACCATTGACATTGGCCTTGTCTTTACTGAAGTAAATGCCAAAAAGCAGCGGTCCCAGGACTGATCCCCAAGGGACTGCACTTGTGACTGGCCTCTTTGTAAAGGTGGACTCCAAAGTTCTAACTTCCTGGGTCCTGTCTGTGAGCCAGATGGCTATCCACCAGGTGCAATAAGGGTTTGTACCTAACTTACAGTTACCTTTTTCTTTCCTCTTCCCCTCCTCTCAGTGTCCTTCCAAACATTAATGACATGAAGTGAAGCAAATGCCTTTTACTTCCCCACAAGTTTAACAAAGTCAACAAAAGTCCACTCTTTCCACTTTTTCTTATACATCATTATTTCATAAATATGATTGATGCTTTTTGCAGTCTTACATTTATTCACTAATTTCCATGTTGCTAATCTTCCTGTTCGTCTCCATCTCCATACTCCAGATTCTGTTTCAGTTCCAAGGTACTCCAGATTATTCTAATCAACTCCTGTGCATATCTCTGTCCCTTAAACATGCTTCTTTGAAACAGTAGAATGGGTTTAACTGACAAAATCTCTCGGAGTGCTTTATTTTCAGAAGAATGAGAAGCAGAGTCACCTTCTGCATGATGGCTCCCTTTTTATTAGACGTACTTTTGTATTTTCTCCTTAGTCTGTTCTGCACCAAAAAATTACTTTGATTCCCCAAGAAAAAATATTCTGAAGAAAGCTTGTACAGCAACATGAATAACACACCTGCCTCTTAACATTCCATGATTGCTGGAATAAATGTTTCTCTTCTGCCTGGTGCACAGTAAATAATCATTTTCCACAAAAACTGTACTGTCTCCAACTTTTAATACTTTGCCTTTTGACACAGTTTTGTCAAGATCAACTCTGTGCTGGTAGGTTTACATCTTTATTAATACAGGTGTTGGCTGCTTTTTCATGGCCAGATTTGGAACTTTCACATGGTCTATGTACCCTTTCAATTAACAGGAATACCAGTCCAGTTACTTATTTGTGCCTTCCTACAATTAATACAGTCTATTCCTTCTAGTTTCTGTGGTACAGGAGAAAAACTCAGATTTTCCCTACATGCTCTGTCCCCTTAATTCTACCATTTTTTGAAACATATTTTCTCGAGCAGTCGCAAACTCATCCAGCCTTT